>NC_142805.1:35645456-35667156 GCF_049724085.1 Artemia sp. Qi Xiang Cuo
GTTAGGTTAGGTTAGCCTACGTATGCGCGCGTACGTAGGCTAACCTAACCTAACCTAACTTAACCTAACCTAATTGTTAGGTTAAATTGTAATTTAACCTTAACCTAATTGTCATTTCTAAATTCAAAAATAAACCACGTGGTCATGTCACGAGTCAATAGGGCCTTTCTACTCAAATGCTACTACCGCTGTTACAGTTACTACTACTACCACTGATGGTGCTTCAACTACTACCTTTGATGAATCTAGTCGTAAGGCAGAGAGCATTAAGGTGAAAATCACAGAAGTGTATCAATATACAGGTTCTCAAAAGAATATACGAGCAATGTCATAGAAACGATTAATTGTATTAAGTTGAAACTTTCAGAACTTGTTGAGAACGATATTCAAATAACCAAAAGGCAATACAAATACTAAAAAATACTATCACTGCAACTACTGTAGCTAATGAGGCTAATGGTATTAAGATGAAACTTTTAGGGCACATTGAAGGGCAGTTTAAATTAAACAAGAAAATTATGTGCATGCAGGTTTTCAAAAGGGCAGATAAGCAAAATCATAGGCAACACCGCTCTGTAATAGCTAGAAATGTCAGCGAAACTTTTAAAAAAGCTATTTCGATTGAAGATTAAAAGTTATAGTGCTCTTTTTAAGATTAAAAAGAGATTGGAGGGCAAGCACCTGTCCTCCCATGCTCATTCATTTTCAAAACACATTCAATCGAAATTTTGAGACAGCTATTTTGTTCAGCATAATAAAACAGTCCAGCAGCTATGTCTCTAGGGAGATTGGGTATCTCAAACCTCCTACAATTATGCAATTGGCCCATTATGCTTTAAAACTAAATGTTGCATTACAGCTAAATCAATAGGCACTGTGTGTATGGTTGCCCGTAAGAAACCTCAGCAATATATCGAGAACGATTAAGGGAGTAGTAACCGTATACACAGTTTCAAACTTACATGAAAAAATACATTGAATTTCACAAAAATGTAGTCTAACTTGTGCATTGACATACCAAGGACAGTGATATATGGGTCAATTACACAAGGAATTACATAGAAATATGGAGTGCAGTCTTACCGGTACATTGACTTACCATGGACATTCAAGCATTATTATGACTGATATATGCCTTAGCAGACAGGTTTCTCACTCCTAATTCATGTAAGCCAGATTTCTACTTCATAATATATATATGGCCTACATGCCTTTTAGGGTAAGTTCATTATCCGTGTCAAAAACCGGTGCGTCTTGGCTAAGTGTTAATATATTCAGTTTTTTTTTACTATAAAATCGAGTTTCAAATTAAAATTTTGTACAGTTTGAATACTTCATTCATTCTATCTATATATATATTTTACGATCATTTACATTGGTAGAGATATGGAATGTTCTAAGCGAGTTCTGGTGAGTAAATTTTTCTTATATTATAATAGAAAGAAATCCATTTTTGTCTCGTCATTAAATTAAGGAAGAATTTCCTTAAAAAAAATATCATGTTAAAATATATTTGGCTTTGGTTACGTCTAGGGCTCTTGCTCTTTCTTTTTCTATGATTTTAAGTATTTTGCAATTTAGGTATAATAGTTTTAAAAGCGTGGCATATAAAATTGAAAAAGATCTGTAATTGTCAACTTTTGGGGTTTGGTACTGTGGAATTGAAGGGGGCAGTGCCCCCATTAATATTCTGAATAAGTAAGAATTGAAGTAGCTAATCAAATTGTGCTATTTTTTTATGCATCATGTTAAAATATATTTGGCTTAGGCTACATCTAGGGCTATTCCTCTTCCTTTTTCTATGATTTTAAGTATTTTGCAATTTAGGTATATTAGTTTTAAAAGCGTGGCATATAAAATTGAAAAAGATCTGTAATTGTCAACTTTTGGGGTTTGGTACTGTGGAATTGAAGGGTCTTTTTATTCCTTTTTCTATGACTTTAAGTATTTCGTAATTTAAGTATATAAGTTTTAAAAGCATGGCATATAAAATTGAAAAAGATCTCTAATTGTCAACTTTTGGGGTTTGGTACTGTCGAATTGAATGGGGCAGTGCCCCCCCCCATTAATATTTTGAATAAGTAAGAATTGAAGTAGCTAATCAAATTGTGTTTTTTTTTCATGCATCATATTAAAAATATATTTGTTTTAGGCTTTGTCAAGGACTCTCGCTCTCTTCTCTGTGTGCTTGAGACGATTTAGGGCTATACGTTCGTAAACTAAATAGTTTGAAAACTGAAAATAATTTTTATTTTTTTATTTTAGGATGTTGTTGATCAACCCTCACAACAAAAGCGTGCAAAGTTGGACGGGCCCCAGGACAACATCGAGACAGGTCTGATAAAATCATTAAATACGATCAGGCCAAGTGTAATTCGCCGAGCACCCCATTCCGAAGGAAAGGAGAATTCTAGCGACCTAGCTGTGATTTTTGACGTAAGTGCAAATAGGTATTCTGAAAATATTATAATAATTTATTAAATCGATTCCTTCTATGTTTGAGGTGAATAATGCTCTTTCGCGATTGACTTTTAGATAATATGCGACGCGATGAAACCAGATTAGCATAGCCTCTTTGGTATAATGAGATGCGGGTCCCTTCTGGATGTGACAAATTTATGTCTAAAATCCTGTCAGTTTCTTGTATGCAAGAGATATTTAACATCGTATTTAAGGAAAATTGTTATTTGTCATTCACGGGGATAAATATTCTGAGACTTTAATAATAATAGTTTATTAAATAAACCCCTATTTATATTTTTATGTTATAGCATTCAGCAATTTTTCCTTTAACTCTTAATAATACCTTGAAGTGCCGTTCTTTTTTTATATATATATATTTTAATGATGATTGAAATTTAGGCCTATACGCTTATAAGCTATCTACTTCTGAATAAATAATATATGAGGTAAATACTCAAAATTAATGCAATCTCAACGAATAGGGTATTGCTTTCTCGAGGAATAATAATAATAATAATAATAATAATAATAATAATAATAATAATAATTTCGAATCAGCTACTTATAAGTGTATATGCATTTTATAAAGGGGGTGAATTATTCTAGAAAAAAAAGAGTGTGGAGGAATGGGATGAGAAAAAAAATGTAGGACATTTGCAATTTCGCATATGAAAATAGATCACGAAGGATGAATTAGTGTCAACGTACGCGATTAAATTGTAAATAATGTGTGACGCGATGAAACCTGACTTAAGGCGTCAATGTAGTGACCTTAAAAAATAATAGTAGAAACCGGATTAGCATGCCTCTTTGGTATAATGAGATGCGGGTCCCTTCTGGATGTGACAAATTTATGTCTAAAATCCTGTCAGTTTCTTGTATGCAAGAGATATTTAAGGAAAATTGTTATTTGTCATTCACGGGGATAAATATTCTGAGACTTTAATAATAATGATAGTTTATTAAATATACCCCCATTTATATTTTTATGTTATAGCATTCAGAAATTCTTCCTTTAACTCTTAATAATACCTTGAAGGGCCGTTCTTTTTTATATATATATATATATATTTTAAGATGAAGAGTGTGGAGGAATGGGATGAAAAAAAATATAGGACATTTGCAATTTCGCATATGGAAATAGATCATGAAGGATGAATTAGTGTCAGCGTAGGGGTTAGATATCCCCGTTTATATTTTTTATCTTATAGCATTCAGCAATTCTTCTTTTCGCTCTTAATAATTTAAAATCACCCCGTTGCATGTATCATGTCATAGGGAACCTTATAGAAAAAGAGGTGGTGATGGAGGGGGGGCACTTTAATTGTTGATATGGAAGGAGAAAAAAGTTCTTTTTCTTGCAATGATTTATTTAGTCCAGGTTTACTGCAACCACCACCACTTCCATCAAATCCATCACCAGGCCACAGAGGAAAATTCGGATTGTTCAGAAAAAGGGAGAAACTTACACCACCAGCATCCAATGTATGGGATGCATCTCCAGTAACCGAGGCTGAAGAGCAATGTTTCATAGAACATACCGCCTCGGTTGAACGATAGACGAGTTTTATTGAGACTTACAATCAGGAGGGGCAAGGACTAGAGTTGGATCCGTATTTTGCATTTTTCATTCTGAATATTAGATTTTTCAAATAAAACCATTAGTTTTATACATCTTTCTCTTGTTCTAACTTAACCTGTAATAAGGCTTCAGTTTTCTTGCTAAACCGAATATATTTTAAATACTATACATGAAAAAAAACCTCTTCATTTTACATTACTTTTCTGTTTTTATTGTGAAATACTCATCCCATGTAACTTTGTTTCTTTTAATTGTTCAGGTGGTGGGACAATGGGTATGAAGAATTGACATAGTTTATTAACGTTATAAAAATAATAGATATTTCACATAAGAAATAAGCCTTTTTTTCTATAGATTAATGAATTAGCAGCGCCATTTTCATCAGATCATAAAACATCCTTTTTAGTTGACCTCAACCAATCCTAGCACCGCCAATAGAGGTTAGAAATGAGCGTACTTTAGTTCTAGAAAATATGGAATAGCATAGGGGTTTTCTAAATGATCGTTTTGGGGACTTGGCCAGCCTAGACGATCTAACCTCTGACATTGACATATTGGTGGAACCGGAATGGACAGATCGGTTTATGCGAGAGCATTTGGGTGATGTTAGCAGTGGATCTGAACCGGTTCCTCATAAAGAAATTTCATCACAGAACAATGCTGCATGGCTTTATCAGCTATCCCCAAACACCCTAGAAGACATACTAACTAGCCTAGGGGATTTCATGCCACCTCCATCCAATGTAATTGAACAGACTGGGGGTGGTGCTATTGACAATTCCATGTCACCCCCCGCCATTCTGGTTAATGATACAGCTAGTAGTAGTGGTAGTAACGACATAAAAACATCAAAAGTACCCCCTCTTCCAGTTTTTTTCTTTCCAACTCTGCCTTGCACCATACAAAGGTCTACCGAGCCAAATTTGGTGACCAGTTTAAGTCTCGTGTGTCTGATTATGTAATTAGAGATTCTCTGGTCATTACACATTCTTTTGTTAAAAATATTCGAGCCATTCTTAAAGAACTGTTGGAAGTCAGGGGGGTGGGTGTCAGTTTAAAAGTTTAAATAGCACTAAAAATATTTTTTTAAATGAAAATGTAAGTTAGTTGTATTCGAAACAATTGCAAACAGGGATGTTTGCAATTTACCCATATTTACCAAATTATAGGATGGCTTGTCTAGTGGGGATTACGAGCATACAAACTAAAGGGTAAAATCATCACAAGGGGGGTAACGGCTTGGTTGTTCTTTTAAATAAAAGTCTAAACTTTAACATTTGTAGATTCAAAAAATATTTTGTTGTAAGAGGTGGGGCGGGCAAGAAAGCTATGGTTTTAAGGCATCATTAAAACTAAAAGGGATGTAAAGAGGTGTAATGAATCGTTTTCGAAACGTGGCTGCAGTGTATCAAGTGTGCATTTTTAATAGCAATCTGGTGACCCATTTGAATAGATGCATATAAGAGACCTCTGTATAAATTTGCAGCTAATGGTAGGAAGGGTTCAAAGTTCCAAATATTATATTTTATATGTTTAAATGGTCAATTTTCCGGGACACTAAAAGGAATAGATATTTTCGAATTGGGTAACGCAAAATTCAATATTGCTGTCACGGTGTTACAGCATAAAACCAAAATTAAGGAGGGTCATTGTCCCGACAATAAAGGCGCATAATATCCATTGCGGGCCCCTTCAATTGATTCAGTGGAACAACGGGCGTGGCATTTATGAGCTCCACCCACATAGCCCGAATCAGTTTGTCATCTAAATCAAATTACCGATACTATTATGGTTTTGAGGGAAGGCAAAATTCGGCGTGATATGTGCTTTTGCTGACCAGCATGCTCCTCAGGACTTTACACTAATTTAAAGTTAAAGACTA
This sequence comes from Artemia sp. Qi Xiang Cuo, assembly GCF_049724085.1. Classification (NCBI taxonomy): domain Eukaryota; kingdom Metazoa; phylum Arthropoda; class Branchiopoda; order Anostraca; family Artemiidae; genus Artemia; species Artemia sp. Qi Xiang Cuo. Next base: position 35,651,384 of record NC_142805.1, read on the forward strand.
CCATGAAACACTGTGAACAGGGATGCCAGGTTGTAAAAACAGTAAGCGGAGACAGAGTGATTTCAAGTTTTAAAAATTTCCAGAACACGGTCGAATATGGCAATCAAATCACGTAAGATGACGAAACAAGACTCACCGACACGTATAATTCGTCAAATCCAAATTATGCTAAAACACAAGAACTAAAAGATGTCTCTTACGCTCACGCGCAACGAGATTTCAATGAAATTACATACTAACTGAACGTATAGGATATGTTGGACTACAACAAAGAATGTATGCAGTTAGTATTACTCGGTCTAATTATAAAAGTGAACAGTACGATTTCGTGTCTTTGTCGCAAAGACTATCGTACGCTCACATTATCGTATAACATACTGGCTATCAAAAATCGTAAAATATATTGGCTTTGCAAGGGGGATTTTGATGATGCTGTTGGCAATGGGGGAGGAGGAAGGTGATCAACCTTGATCATTTGGGGGAGAAAATGATATCGGGTGGGAGTACACGGAGGGGGGGTAGCGCAAAAGTAGTACGATTTATATTCTAGGCGGCAACATTTCATACCTGTTTTTATACGAAGCTGTGTTTGTGACATAAAGTCTGTTTTACAAATGTTGGCCTATATTGTTGAGGGTGAAATTATAGACAAAGCTTGAATAGATGGTTCTTTTTCATATAATATCATACCCAAACCATCGAAGAAGCTACTACTGCTATAATTCATGTAGAAAACAGTATACAAGGGTAACACGTGCCTGAATAAAATCCGTTTTTTATACTCTTTAAGGTTTTTCCCCAAATATTTAAGACAATCCACTCAGGTGCAGAAAAGGGAGAATTTTGATAGCTTCCCCTTCCTCAAACAGTGTGTTCCCGATGATGATATGTATGATTTATTAATGTGTATGGGTATATATCCATATGATTATTACAACTCTGGCTCGAGGCTAGTTGAGGTGTCCTTACCGCCCATTGAAGCTTTTTACAATTCTCTTACTGAGAGTGAGTGCACCACAAGCGACTACGAATTTGCTAAGAGGGTTTGGGTAAAGGGCGGATGTAAAAATGGGTGGGATTATTGCAAACTTTACTTGGCCAGTGACGTACTCACTCTTCTGGACATTGTGTGCAAAAATTCGAATATCTATTCGAAATCTAAGGGGAATTTGGGTTGGATTTAGGTTTTTATTTTTCCACTCCTCATCTGGTGATGGACTTGATACTTAAAATTAAAAGAGAACAAATCGGTCTGATTGCTGATTTGGATCAGCATCTGTTTGTAGAGAGATTAATTTAGGGTGGGTGTGTTTTTCATGGGGATCGCAGAATCAAAACTGATCCAACCGACCAGTATACTGATGAAAATTTGGATGCAAGTTTTTTGGATAGGAACTCCCTTGACCTAATGGCAATGTATCACTACTGTTTGTCGTGTGGCAATTATAAATGGCTTGACTCCGTGTGCTTCGAATTTCGCCGACATTGCCAGTGTTGAGGAGAATGGGGTACAGGGATAGTTTTTTGAACTTGACGGTGAAATACCCATGGAAATCCATGACTCGGTAAAAGACTTTGTTTTTCCGTGCATAAATAGACCGGTGGGTAGGGACTCTCTGAGCCCCTTCAATTTATCTTTAGTAGAGGATGGGAGTATACACTGGGTACCTTCAAAACAAAAACTAATTGCCGACCTCAATCCGAAACAGAATATCTTTGTTCATCACGTGCTATTGAAATGGATGGTGTCCAATGGTTTCAAGGTTACAAAGATTCATAGAGCCCTCCAATTTGACCAAAAGTCTTTCATGAAAACATTTATTGATACCTTTTTCAATAAGCGTTCACAAGTGAAAACGAAAATTGAAAAAGAAGTCTATAGGCTTATTTTGAATTCAACTTTCGGCAAAATGTTCAAAAGCATAAGCCAGAGAAGCTGATTTAACTTTGTGACCAATCTCAAAGATTGTGATCTACTCATTACGGATCCAAACTTCACATCATTTACAATAACAGACCCTGATATGATACTCCTACACCGCAAGAAAAGAAACATTGTTTTAAATAAAAATATTACAGGTGGGAGTGCAATAACTGAAATATCTAAAAAACTCATGTTGTCATTTTATTATAATGTCTACAAGGTACTGTGGCCGATTGAGCGACAAGTTCAAGTGTAGTAAGGGGACACTGATTAACTCCTGTTAAAAGTCAAAACTGAAAATCTATTGAATGATTTGGAAAATGGTGAGTACATTAGCTCACGAATGGACGACACTAATTGGGATGAATCCCGCTACCCAGAGCTAGTAAAACACCAGGCCCCAAATCAATTTTTAATACAAAAATCTGAAACGGGTAGTGATCTGATATCCAGTGGCGTGTTTTCTGGGCCAAAGGTTTACTGTGTGGAAATGCACAACAAGGATATCAAACAAGTTTGCAAGGGGGTTCCTAAACACTTTGTAAAAAATAATTTTAACAAGAGTGTGTATAGAAACTGTGTGGAAAGTAGTTTAGTACCAATAATGAAAGTCGTGGTGATACACTTTTTACCATTTACAAACTATACAGTTAAAATAAAGAAAAATGCCATGTCAGCCATATGAGACAAAGTCTATATACTTGAGGATGGTGTGAAGGTACTACCACACGGTCATTATTTAATATCAGACCGAGTTGAATGTGTAGAGTACAGAAAACAACTCGGTCTAGAAAAATTAACTTAAATTCATTTAAAAAAAGTACAAATTGGGGCGGGAGGTTTTTTTTTGGGGTGTTTTTAAAATTCTTTTTTTTATATCACAAACAATTTTCAATGTGTGTGCAAGGCAGAGCAATTTCCACTATTTAATGCCAAACCCGCTCCCGGGCCCGCCGCAGCGGGTCCCACTTCCCGGCCGCAGCAGCGGCTGCCCCCGTGGGGGGGGGGGGGACCAAATTCTGTAAATAAGTGGGGTATTGTTATTTTAAATGCAGTATTCATTAAATGTTGTGGTTTGTATAAATAAATTAAAAAGAAGATGCATTTAGTAAATTGTTTTTTCTAGTACCTTTGTAGATGTTGTATTTTGTATTATAGATAAATTTAAAAAAAGCGTATGTTTTCATGTTTAATGTGCTTTCAACAATGTAGTATTTTTTAAGTGTTGTTAGTTTTTTATGTGTGTATAATAAAAGAAAATATGATTCTTTATTCGTCTTCTTATTATTATTATCATTATTCTTGAATGGACTAGTAATAGGGAAATTATTTAGTCATTAGACACCTATAGTCTAGTGTTAGTTGTCTAAAGAAACGATTGAAGGGAACATGGATAAATTGCAAACACAATTGAAACCGTTTCTGTGTGGTCCAACAACATCGTTACATGTGACACTATTAACTAAACTAGTCAAAGATTATGAAAAAAAGTTTGTGGAAAATCCGAAAAAATCTTCTATTGTTAGGGTATTTAGAAGGATGCAAACAAGAAAATAAAACCGAATGCAACCGCGAAATTGATGCAGATACACTTCTGACAGGGACTTGAGGTATCAAGTATTATTGAGTCGAATTCTTGGTTGGTCATTGACGAGCTTTCTGAATAAATTGATCAATGGTCCCAGAAAATGCTAAAACTGTTCACTATTCGATCTCATCATGAACAAATTTCCGTTACTCTGGTTCTACACAATTTCTTTCATCAGAGGAAATGTATGCGAACACTTGCATTGAACACAATTAAAGAAGGAGGAATTTGATTCAATTGTATTGAAAATTGTAAATCTATGGCCCCACTCATATCGTGAACACCGAAAACGACTCATAACTTATCTCTTGGAAAGTGATCAAATTCAAGTTGAGAGCAATTGGACAGAGATTATAATTCAAGGAAAGAGCTATAATCTACTTGATTTAATTTATGACATGGTTACAAATAGTAAAGGACTATTATCATTTGACACTCATCTATACAACTTTCTAAATACATTAAACTTCCCCAAAAGCCTTATTAGCAATAGACAAATTCTAAAAAAAATAAATGAACATGCACCATCATCATCATCATCATCATCAAAATTAAAATATGAAGAAGAAGAAGAAGATTTTAAGTCCATCTTGGAAATTCTAGTACACCTAGTGAAAACTTGACAATGAGGAGGAGCACACCATTGATAGCTAGACAAAAGCGAAAACGTATTGTGTCACCATCACCCCCATCACCAACCACAACTAGTATACAAAAGAGTAGCGGACGTTACACTGCGTGTTTACGTTCAAAATGTTTGAAGTTCTGAAAGGTGTTTATGAAAATATTGTTGAGGTGGGGAGTTTAAGTACCCCCACCAATCTTTCAAAAGTCACTGGTGTTCACACTAAAAGTGTACAAGACTATTTACAAAATGAATCAAGTTACACTCTGCATAGAAATCATAGACTTCGTGCTAGTCATTATCGCAAAACTAAAGCCTTTTTCCCATTGCATATAATGCAAGCAGATCTCCTGACTCTAGATGAGCTTCAACGGCGACATAATATACCGTAAAAGTACAATCTACTTGCAATCAGATTTTATAGTCGTTATGCATATGCAATTCTATTGCGATCAAAGAGAGGTGTTGAAGTTGCTCAGGCCATTGAAAGTATTCTCAAACAGGATTCGTATAAACCTCTCTACAATCTACCTTTAGCCCCTCGAACATACCCAGCTGGTACGCCTCATTAGTTCGGTCATAGCCTAAGGCACGCTACCAAAGTTTAATTACCTTAGGGCCAGAGTTTATCTCCCCTATAAAGGGAGAATAAAGGCATCTACGACTACAACGCTCAAATACCATAATAATACACGTCACAACAACTGGTGGCAGGGGTGGGATTGTGGTAAAGCTTTCTAATTTAGTTAATTATTAATTTAGTAAAAATATATAAGACGCAAATAGGAAGTTTTGAAATACCACTTTTTATTAAGATAAGGAACATATCCTGCCAAGTTCTGTTTAACGGGAAATTGAGAAATTACCACTTCCTAGCGATTATGCAGGAAGACGTTGTTGATAACAATGTATAAAAGATATATTTTATCTGAAGAGGTGGTCGGATACTAACTCTATGTCAGACCGACCTCTGGTCCGTTGCTTTTAGAGATTCCTTAGAACATTGTTTTTTCATTATAAGTGCCCAACTAACTTATTTTATATTATTGTAGTTTCTGAGACCTGTAGTCTACTTGGGACAGCCAGTCCTAGTAGAATATCTATACCTGGAATATTATATGTAAATTAAATAAAAGTATTGTATTTTAGACAACCTCTCCACAATCTACCTTTAGCGCCTCGAACATACCCAGTCGGTATGCCTCATTAGTTCGGTCACAGCCTATGGCACGCTACCAAAGTTTAATTACCTTAGGGCCATAGTTTATCTCCCCTATAAAGGGAGAATAAAGGCATCTACGATGACTACAACCCCCAAATACCATAAAATACACATCACAACAACTGGTGGTCGCTGGAAAAACTGGGTCGAGAAGGCTAGATAAAAATAGTAGATTGAAATAAGATGGCTTTACCAGAGGAAAAAATGACTTCCCTATCAACAGTACTTGAAATTGCAAAAATTATACCAGAATACGCGGGAAATTCAGATGTAGATGAGTTTATAGAAAAATTAAAAATTTTCGACGAACTAACTGAATCGTTTGAGGATAAGGTCAAAGAGCAATGCGCGGCAGCCAGATTAAAGGGAAGCGCCCTTAAACATTTTGAGGTAATTAAGGAAAAAGAGCCCAAGAACATCAGTACTCTTAATTGAATCTTTTAAAACAAGATTCATTGAGACAAGCATCTCCGAGAGGTTAAGAACAGAGGTAGTCACATTCAATACCTCAACTAGTATCAGGGAATATCCCGACAACATTTGTAGATCCGTTTGTTTACAATTAGAGAAAGGCGGAAATGACGAGACAGTACAGAAAGTACAACTACATACTTTTACCCAAGGGTTACCAAAAAAGTTATTAAGACTAATATTATCGCGGAAACCTGAAAATTTAGAGCAGGCTATAATACTAGTCGAAACAGAGGTAAAAATTGACGAAGCTATGACAAAGTTTGACCAGATGTCAATAAATAACAAAGGAGCCCAAGAAAGTATAAAATATGAAAGGGGACCGAAAAGGGTGGGCTTTGAGGAGCTAAATCGTGAACTAAAAAGGCGCTACGGAGGCCGAGGGTCGCCGTCTAGGGAAATAGCTGACAGATTCCACGACCTTGAGAGATTAGCAGCTAATAAGTATAGAAAATATGGGCACCCCCACCAAAGACAGATTGTTGGGGAACCAACAATGACAGATCAAAAATATTGAGGCCAGACGTACAAGACAGAACACCAGTTCAGAACGCAGGGGGGCAGAAATTTAGGAAGGCAGGGAACAAATAAACTCTGAGAGACACCAAATTATTCTCCTGAATTTAAGCCTAAGGGGCCAACGGCTAGCAACAACGAGGGTCAAAGTGATAGCGATGAAGCAAACTGGGATAATCCCAGAAACTTTTGGCCAAACATTGGGCATTTAAACGGAGAAACCAGCCTGTAAGGGTCGACAGAGCAGTTTCGTTACAAAGACCCCTATATAGTTTAGAACGTTGTGATACAAATGCAAATAATAATAGTCTACCGATTCTGCGTTGTTTTAAAATTGAGTGTTTTCAAAATTTACCATGTTTACTAGCTACATGTGCATCTAAATCATTAATTCGAGAGGATGTTTTTAAGAGGTTTACTCATAGTGTCAAAAATCGCGTAAGCAGATGCCAGAATACCCTGACATCAGTGACAGGGCACAGGCTGACAATTTTTGGAGAATGTCCATTGAAATTTAGCATAGGGGATAAAGAAATAATAGTAACAGTAATAATATGCAAGCAGCTACCATTTCCTTGTATTTTAGGAGTAGATGCCATCAGAAAATATGGGATCGTATGGGAACCCATATCTGATACAATAACCATAAACCAGACAAATGAAAGTTATAGGCAAGTTTGCGTAACAACAGATAACGAAAGTGACGATTCGATTTATAACCTAAAAATAAGCGGAAAAATTACCATAGAAGAGGGAACGACAGCTCGACATTAAATGCAAAAGAAGGAAAGGTTAAAACAATGGATGCCATGATAGGAGGATACCCAATGATTTTCGTGGAAAATCAAGTTATAAAAATTGAATATGGTATAACATACTTAAAACTATCAAATCTAAGTAATAATAAAATTAAACTGAACCAGATAGAACTTGGATCAGTGGAAAAGATTTCAAATTCGGAAATAAAATCTCTAAACAGTCCAGAATTAAGCGTAAACTTCACAAGCCACGAACATTTATCTTCATTAAAACCGCAACCACAAACCGCAAACTGCCAGACACAAGAAAAGTATGGAATGTCGAAAACGGATTTTTTGCAACAATTTGATTTAAAACGTTTACCGGAAAACGTAAAAACTATGGTGGAAAATATTTTTTAGGAATTTTAAATGGACTTTTGCAAGACACAAAGCAGGTTCCAAACTAACTGACTTAATCACGCACGAGATATAAACAGACAGTCCTCCAATCAAAAAATCAACACTTAAAACATCTTAAACTTCAAAATTATGGATAGAAAGCCAAACAAAAGAAATGGAATATCAGGGAACAATGAAAGAAAGTGTCAGTGATTGGTGTTTTCCACTAATAATAGTCAGGAAAAAACACCTGGAGATTATGTATAGACTTTAGATCACTAAATGCCGTCACGGTTAAAGACGTGATGAAGTTACTACGAATTGATACGATTTTAGATGTGTTAGGAGATTCAAAATATTACACTAGTTTTGATTTAATAGCAGGATATTGGCAAATCGCTTTAGATGCAGAAACAAAGCATAAGGCTACAGTAATCTTAGACGATGGAAAAACGTTCACCTTTGAACGTATGCCTTTTGGCCTATCATTTAGTCCAAATTGTTTTAGTCGACTAATGAATTTGGTGTTTAAAGATAACGAACCAGGAAGAAAAAAAGATACCTTGGCTTATTTAGATGATGTAATTCTGTTTAGTGAAAACCTAGAAGACCCCTTAGTCAGACTTATAAAATACTAGAAAAGTTTGAAAAAGCAGTCTTAAAATTAAAACCAGAAAAGTTAAAAATAGTAGTACCAAAATTAGTATTTCTTGGACACCTGATAAACCAAGGTACTATTTCACCAAACCAAGAAAAATTGACAGTCATAAAAAATTTACAGCCTCCTAAAGATCAAAAAAGCTGCTGATCAGTTTGTGGTTTGTTAAGCTATTTCAGACGATATATTAAAAATTATGCAATAATAGTACAACCTTTGACAAACCTTTAAAGAAATCAGGTAAATTCGAATGTCCAGCGGACGCAAACCAAGTGCTGCATTAAATACCACGGCTACGATGATTGGCACCAATACTAAGACTTCCAGATTTGTCACAAGACTTCTGTTTGCAGACAGATACTGTGGGGTACAGCATCGGAGCCATATTATTAAATATAAATTCTGAAGGAGTAGAATCAATAGTCCAATACGTGAGCAGGTCACTGTCGGAGGCAGAAAAAAATACTCGACAGTTGAAAGGGAGTGTTTGGCAGTTGTAGTTTTTACAGAATATTTTCGACAATTTTTACTTGGAAAAAAATTTTACCCGTAGACCAAAAATCATTAGTTTGGCTACATACGATGCAAAATACTTCAGCCCGGCTGACACGGTGGATACTACGTCTGCAAGCATATTCATATGCCCCAATATATATAAATGGCCGTACAAACATTTTATCAGACTATTTGTCACGAAATCCAGATACGGAAGGAAATTTGATAATAACCATCCAGAACCAACTGGAAGGGCTAGAAATACTGTCTAATGAAAATATTTCGAATCATCAAGATAAAGACGATTTTTTTTTGCAATGAAATCCTTTTTATCAAAAGGAAAGGAACTGCCAGAGCGCTTTAAACATTTTTTAAAGGGGTTAGATCGTTTCGATCTTTAAGAAAGTGAAAGTATTTTGATAAGATATCAGAGACCATTGGAAAAATATAGAAAAACTGGTCTAAAAATTGTTCCAGTAATTCCAATATCTGTGGAAGGAGAAGTTTTGCAGGTGGTACATGCAAAAATTGGCTGTCACATGGGAGAAGAAAGACCTACAAGGAAACTGAAAGGAGATTTTTATTTTCCAAAAATGTACTCAAAAGTAAAAGCTTTCATACAAAGCTGCCAAGAGTGTGCCAAACAAACATCGTCACCAAGGACGCCTAAGGCTGAATTAGATCTACGCCCTATCCTTTCGGGCTTAGGAGAATTGGTGCCAATAGTAACTTGGGGATCAGGGGGGTTTACTAGTTTCAAGAAAAGGGAAAAGGTTTGTACTAATCGTAATCGACCATATAAATTCATATTTATACCCCTTTCCAATTAAAGATGAAAAGACAAAAACCATTGCGAAAGTTTTGGTCAATCACCTATTTCTGGAAAAAGGGATTTTCCCAAGAGTTTTCCTTAGTGACAATGGGCCATGTTTTAGAGCCAAATTATTAGACGAAATTACAGAATATCTGGATGTTAAACGATGGTTTACCTCGTCTTACATGACCGCAGCTAATGGGAAGGTTGAACGTAAGCATAGGGAATTAGCTTACATGCTGGGAATACATGCAAGAGAGGAAAATGAAAATAGGGATTAACATTAACCGTTTGTAGTCTTTGCAATAAATACAGCTTTTTCACGTTCCTTAAAAGAAACGCCATTTTTTTGCAACATATAAGAGATCCCAGAATTCGTTTAGATGAAATACAAAATGATAGAATATATTACAACCTAGACCAATATAAGCAAGAAATGGTGACGCGAATGAAAAAAGCTATGGAACAAGTTAAAGACAATCTGGAAGATGCGAAAACAGAACAAAAAGAAAAATATGACAAAACAAGCAAAAATAAAACGAGTTACTGTTTAGGAGACTTGGTTTATGTTTACAAAAGTAATCTGGAAGGAACAACATAGTTAAAACTGAAATGGGAAGGACCCTAAAGGATTATAAAAATTCTATCAAATAACTTAAAAGATGTTTTAAAGCATCAGTATTAGGAGAACGAAGAAGTAGTACACCATAATAGAATTAAAAAGGGATATTTTTCAAAACCGTGGAAAACAGAGCCTATACTTTCAGAATAAAAAGTAGAAAACACAATTTCACCAGTATATATCAGAAAACCATATGAACTGTACGATCTTTTTAATCACAACAAAAGTTTGGAGGAGTGGAAGGAGTATTTATCCCGATCTTGGCTACAAATTCTCCAAAACAAACAAGAGAAAAAGGAAAATATTTGATGCTCATCGGACACTGGCGATGAAGGAAACCAAACACAACATAAGGGTTTAAAATGTGATAAACCAAGGGTAAAATCCACAGAGGAAGAAAAATTGGAAGGAACCAATGAATTACCTGATCTTTATACATTAGACTCACCTACAGTTTTAACGGAAAAATGGCTTTTGGAACAAACGCCATCTACCAGACGCGAGCTAACAGAATTTGACACTGATAATTCTTCTACAGAAACCGATATCAATAAACCTGGGCCAGCGTCAAGAAAACCCTCTTTTAGAGAAAAATTATGGAGAAAAGTAAAGAAACCAGAGGGGCAGCAACAAGTTCCTTTGTCAGCAGCACAAGTAGCTAAAACACTTATGAAAAAGGCCAAACATCAGGAGAAACAAAGATTAAAGATATTTGACGAGGCAACAAAACCGCGCTCGAATTCAGAGCCTTGTAAACCTCACTATAGAGACCACGAAAAAACTTGCAAATATTATAAAAAAGAAAAGCAAAAATTTGGGGTCCAAAACTCGGACCAGGAAAAGGAGAAAGGCAGAACAAGCGTAGCCCCCAGCAGATTAGTATTCGAATAAAACAATACTACCAGGAAAAAAATATTAAATAAAAATAAAACGAGTAATAAGCCTCTAAAGAAATATCTATAATTTCTTTTTAATCGGTATATAAATAACATCAAGTTTTCCTTCAAATATATATCGCCAGTAAAAATTATTGCCGTCACGTTCTAACGCTAAATTATTAGCTCTGATCGGAAGTGACATCATAGCTTCCTGCAAAAAAAAAATTTGTTTCCAAGACGAGATAAAACTTCGCGAATTGTGTAAATGACAAGACTTGTCAAAACGAATTAGGCTACGTCCCATAAAAGAAATTAAGTAAGGCCACGTAACTTATAAATAGGTGTTGTGAAAATAATTAAATTATACATATTTAGAATCAGCATTAAAAGGCAATTCTTTTGATATGTATATTGGAAAAATATATTTTGGGGGGATAATAAAAAAAACGAAGAAGGTTAGTCTACTGAAATAGGGTCATTGGAAGCTAGCAAATTTGGAGTTGAGCTCAATCACTGCTGGTCTCTCGTTGTTAAGTACATGCAATGCATCTACTGACCTTTGACTCTCTGAGGTGACACTTTCAGTCGAATTTGAAAAAATTGTTTTTGAAGAATTTTAAAATAATTATAATAGGAAAAACAGCAAGAGTTTACATTAATTGCGCAATACATATACAAGCTAGTTTTAGTCTTATTAAAATTAGTTATAGTATAATATAATAATTTTTTTATTAGTTACACTAGGTGAAAAAGAATAAAATAAAAAAAAATAAAGACAATAATTAAGCGCCATAAAGATTTAAGCGAAACTTAGAATAAGCTTATAAAGCAAAAAAAAAGTGCGAGGTAAAAGAAACGAAAAGCAATATAAAAATAAATTATAACCTAAAAACTTACCAGGAGGTGAAAGCCAAGGACAAAATCCATTAAAAATAAGCCAAAAATTAAACCTCATGGTCACAAGCAAACCACAGTAGTTCAAGATAATAATTTTAACTCTAGCGATGTTTTGGATCTGAGAAAACGAACTGGCACAGGAGAATCCTAGTTTAAACAATTGGTTTTCACCTGTGCCAACCCAAACACCCAAATCCCAATCCGTTGAACTCTAACACAAACTAAACAGTATCCACTTTTTCTTTGAAAATAAAATATAACCTTTCACAACAAAAAAAAACTCGCAGTAATGAACATAAATTCATTCTTGTAATTCTCCCAGATTCAAGCTTATCAATAAACCGCAGATATTGAGCACCGAATTCAAAGTTATTTAGCCTTGCAAGGGAATTATTGCCTCTCTTCCTTTGGCAAATATAATAGTAATTAAAGCTAGGATAAAATTGGCAATCAGGATATCGTAAAAACTTACATTTTTATGAAGAAATGAGAACTAGTAAACGTTGGGCAAAACTTAATTAAAAGTGTTCTAAAAATCAGCTGAAAAAAATACAGTACTTTTCTAACACGAACACTTTCGGATGAAGAAATTTAAATAATTTAAAAAAAAGGTGCAACAGTAGACACACCCCATCCCTTAAAAATAAAAGGATAGTGAATTTGACCATAGAAGGGCAATTAACTTGTAAATTCAATAACTATATATTCAATCAAAATACAAAATATATAATCAAAAATATATTCAATAACTTGTAAAAGTTATTGAATAAAACATGAAACATATAAAGATGGGCTTAGAAAAGACCTATCTTACTGAAAAAAAAACGGAATAAAAACTTGAAAAAAACCCTTAGGCTTCATTGAAGTAAAGAAAAAAAGGGGAGAAGGGTTCAAGTTGAAAATACAGCCAGACGAAATTAAAAGGAAAATAAACTGAATGAAGTCAGTTAAACTCTGTTAGACGCACTTATTGAACTTGCCGAACGAAACTAGTATGAAAATTGTACTAAATAAGTACAAAATAAGTAACATTAACTGTACTAAAATTGAAAATTGTACTAGCATGACATAGAAAATTAAGGGTAAGGCACATAATAGCCTTAAGAACCTATAAATTACTGTGTGCCATGAATGCACGACATTTTTCTGCAGAAGGGCCACATTTCTGATAAAAGAATAGCCCAAGAGAAAATGTCGGCAACAAATCAAAAAGTGTGGCAATAATATAAATAATTAATTATTGTGTGTGCAGGTTCATAATAGTCCTTTTAGCTGTAGCCATGACAAGAGAACCTGGAAACGTTATAAGGAACTACCAGAAGGCAGTCCTGGTAAGCAAACCTTCAGAGCACAGGCAAAGTCATTTGATAATGGCATAACAGGTATAAAGTGTACAGCAAATTTTTTTAACTTATCAGAACTAAACTGTAAATGGAGCCTTATACCAAAAGGACATTAAAGCTAAAGAGAGAGATTACAGAAAAAAACGTTATAAAACTGTCTCAAGTACCAAAAATTCGAAAAGAATTCAAGTCAAGTCAAGTTATATGAACTATTGCCAAGCCCTTAAATAGAGGCTAATCCTACTTATCAGTTATAGTGCATAAATCTATTTGTTGGAGTTGCTTTTGTTTTGTAAATATTTTAATTGAAGTTAGGACTTATAATATAAAATTATTGACGGAATTATTTAAAAGTTGTAAAAAGAACAAATATTGCAGTGATTAAATAAATTATTAGGGTACATAATTATTATTTGTTTTTAACAATTAAGTATCAGCATAACTTCGGTTAATATATATATATATATATATATATATATATATATATATATATATATATATATATATATATATATATATATATATATATATATATATATATATATATATATATAACCTAAACTATTCATGTAAATATAGTGAATTAAATGTTGAGTATTTGTGTTTTTTTATTTTTATATCAGTCAAGAAGTATTCTACATTAATACTTCATAAACAATTAACAAAACAATAATTGGAATTAATTCCAATTCTTATCTATACCGTGTATTATTTTTTTAATGCTTTAAGTTTTAAACTGTAGCTAAATATCTTATCTAGTTTTGCGAATTAAAAAAAATACTTATGTAAGCTATTACACAATTCTTATATATATGTATATATACTATGTTTTTATCAACTTTGTTTTAACTAGTGATTTAATGTTATATGTAAATGTTTGAGCTCGAGTCAACGTATTAATAATTTTTATTGTGAAATAATCCGTTTAGTATTAAGTTGGAAAGAATAATCCAGCAAGAAACATAATGTTTCGATTTAAGCGGGATATTATTTTTTGAGTAATTAAAAGAGAGAAAAGTAAATAAAAGTAATTAAACTTTACGAAGTTGAGTGTTTCTTTCTAAATTATATGTAAAACATTATGCTTTTATATGTATTCTATTGTGAATATTTATTTTAGATACAGCCTTGGCAATTTTTTTTGGAAATCTAATTTTTCGTAGCATCCTTTCAGATCTATTTTTCTTTCAATCATATTTTGACACATTTTTGGAGAGTAACAAATTTTGAAGCAAATTCAAATATATCCTGAGGCTATCATCTCATACCATCAGAAACCAAACCATACTTGATCAACTGATATTTCGGAAAGTATAGCAGTCTTACAGACTTTACTACAAGTTCATCAAACGTGAGATAAAATCAGAACTTAATTTAGGCCTAGATAATGTGCTACATAGCTCAAATGACTTATGTTATTGAAATATGTGAAAATACTTTGTGCTAGAAAAATATGTGAAAATTTAAAAGAAAATCAAAAATGTTATGTGTAATTTACCCAAGGCATTTCTAAAACGAAAAATAAATAAACGGTATATCAGCCACATCACACATATAGATTAAATTATTAATGGGACTTAAATTTAAACTCAAATAATTCATAAAGATTTATAATAGCTAGAAATATAATTTAGGTAAAAACACTAATATTATGCTAAAGCCACATGGGGTAAAACTAAAACAGAAGATGCATATAAAGAAGGGTAAAAAGAGTATTTTTCAGTCCTAGAGGCAGAGAAAAAGAGAAACAAGGATAAATTTCAAATCGAAATCCTTTGAAAAAAAAGGACATGGCCTGTATTGGACCAGAAACAGGACCCTAAGGAACACACTGAAGGTGGATCAACGTAATAACCCAGAGATGGCAGCATAATAGCTGTAAAGAAAATTAAGTTGTTTTTAAAGTAAAATATTAAGAATTGGGACAATTCTTCTTTAAATGGGTAGTATAGTGGTAAAGGTTTCTAATTTAGTTAATTATTAATTTAGTAAAAATATATTAAGACGCAAATATAAAGTTTCGAAATACCACTTTTTATTAAGATAAGGAACATATCCTGCCAAGTTTCTGTTTAACGGGAAATTGAGAAATTACCACTTCCTAGCGATTTACGTGGGTTGGTTAAAGGAAGGTGTGGTTGATAAAAATGTATAAAAGATACATTTTATCGGAAGAGTTGAGTCTGATACTAACTTTATGCCGGACTGACCTCTGGTCCGTTGTTTTTAAAAATACCTTGGAATCTCGTCTTATCATTGTAAGTGTCCAAGTATCTTATTTTATATTATTGTAGTTTCTGAGACTTGTGGTCTACTTGGGACAGCCAGTTCTAGTAAAATATCTATATCTGGAATTATTATATGTTAAATGAATAAAAGTATTATATTTTAGACAGCCTTTCTATAATATACCTTTAGTCCTTCGAACAAATCCAGTCGGTAAGCCTCATTATTTCGGTCATAGCCTAAGGCACGCTACCAAAGTTAAATTTATTTAGGGCCAGAGTTTATCTCACCTATAAAGGGAGAATAAAGGCATCTACGAACAACAACACTCAAATACCATAAAATACACTTCAAA
>NC_142805.1:35667656-35692656 GCF_049724085.1 Artemia sp. Qi Xiang Cuo
AGTACTTCAACTTCTAAAATGGGTTTAGGAGGGACACTAAGAAAGTAACTTGCTCTGAAATGGTCTTTGAAAAGTATTTCTTGGTGTTGAGGTATCCTAAAAGATATAAAGTATAGTTTTAGGTGAAAATGATAAGTACTTCAACTTGTAAAATGGGTTTAGGAGGGAGATTAAGAAAGTAACTTGCTCCGAAATGGTCTTTGAAAAGTATTTCTTGGTGTTGAGGTATCCTATAAGCTGTAAAGTATAGTTTTGGGTGAAAAAGATAAGTAATTCAACTTCTAAAATGGGTTTAGGAGCGACACTAAGAAAGTGACTTGTTCTGAAATGGTCTTTGAAAAGTATTGCTTGGTGTTGAAGTATCATAAAAGCTATAAAGTATTGTTTTGGGTGAAAAGGATAAGTACTTCAAATTGTAGAATGGGTTTAGTAAGGATATTAAGAAAGTAACTTGCTCCGAAATGGTCTTTGAAAAGTATTTCTTTTTGTTGAGGTATCCCAAAAGCTGTAAAGTATAGTTTTGGGTGAAAAAGATAAGTACTTCAACTTGTAAAATGGGTTTAGGAGGGACATTAAGAATGTAACTTGCTCTGAAATGGTCTTTGAAAAGTATTTCTTGGTGTTGAGGTATCCTAAAAGCTGTAAAGTAAAGTTTTGGGTGAAAAAGATAAGTACTTCAACTTATAAAATGGGTTTAGGAGGGACATTAAGAAATTAACTTGTTCAGAAATGGTCTTTAAAAAGTATTTCTTGGTGTTGAGGTATCCAAAAAGATGTAAAGTCTAGTTGTGGGTGAAAAAGATAAGTACTTCAATTTATAAAATGGGTTTAGGAGGGACATTAAGAAAGTAACTTGTTCTGAAATGGTCTTTGAAAAGTATTTCTTGGTGTTGAGGTATCCTAAAAGCTGTAAAGTATAGTTGTGGGTGAAAAAGATAAGTACTTCAACTTGTAAAATGAGTTTAGGAGGGGACATTAAGAATGTAACTTGTTCTGAAATGGTATTTGAAAAGTATTTATTGGTGTTGATGTATCATAAAAGCTGTAATGTATAGTTTTTTGTGAAAATGATAACTACTTCAACTTGTAAAATGGGTTTAGGAGGGACATTAAGAAAGTAACTTGCTCTGAAATGGTCTTTGAAGAGTATTTCTTGGTGTTGAGGTATCCTAAAAGCTGTAACGTATAGTTTTGGGTGAATAATATAAGTACTTCAAGTTGTAAATTGGGTTTAGTAGGGAAATTAAGAAAGAAACGTTATAATAAATTGTCTTTGTAAGGTATTTATTGGTGTTGATTTATCATAAAAGCTGTAAAGTATAGTTTTGGGTGAAAAAGATAAGTACTTCAGCTTGTAAAATGGGTTTAGTAGGAACATTAATAAAGTAAATTACTCTGAATTTGTATTTTAAAATTTTTTTTTTGTGTTTGTTTATACAAAAATATTTAAATTTTTGGTTGGTCAAGAAAAAGATATTTAATTATACTTTTACAATGGGTTTAGTTGTCATAATAATACATTCTATAGATATGAAATTTGCTTTTAAAATTATGTCATGGTTATGGAGTTATACTAAATTATTTAATTAATCGTTGTATTTAAACATTATAATTAATTAAACTTGAATAATGTGTGTTGGATGGGCAATATTAAAGTAACTTGCTCTGAAATGGTATTTGAAAAGTATTTCTTGGTGTTGAGGTATCCTAAAGGCTGTAAAGTATAATTTTGGGTGAAAAAGATAAGTACTTCAACATGTAAAATGGGTTTAGGAGGGACATTAAGAAACTAACTTGCTCTGAAATGGTCTTTGAAAAGTATTTCTTGGTATTGAGTTATCCCAGAAGCTGTAAAGTGTATTTGTGGGTGAAGAAGATATGTATTTAAACTTCTAAAATGGGTTTAGGAGGGACATTAAGAAAGTGACTTGTTCTGAAATGGTTTTTGAAAAGTATTTCTTGGTGTTGAGGTATCCTAAAAGCTGTATAGTATAGTTTTGGATGAAAGAGATGAGTACTTCAAGTTGTAAAATGGGTTTAGGAGGGACATTAAGAAAGTAATGGTCTTTGAAGAGTATTTCTTGGTGTTGAGGCATCCTAAAAGCTGTAAAGTATAGTTTTGGGTGAAAAAGATAAGTACTTCAACTTGGAATATGGGTTTAGGAGGGACATTAAGAAATTAAATTTATCTGAAATGGTCTTTGAAAATTATTTCTTGATGTTGAGGTATCCTTAAAGCTTTATATTATATTTGGGTGTGAATAAGATAATTTCTTCTACTTGTAAAATGGGTTTAGGAGGGGAAATTAAGAAAATAACTTTCTCTGAAATGGTCTTTGAAAAGTATTTCTTGGTATTGAGGTATCCTAAAAGCTGTAAAGTATAGTTTTGAGTGAAAAAGATAAGTACTTCAACTTGTAAAATAGTTTTAGGAGGGACATTAAGAAAGTAACTTGCTCTGAAATGGTCTTTGAAAAGTATTTCTTGGTGTTGAGGTATCCTAAAAGCTGTAAAGTATAGTTGTGGGTGAAAAGGATAAGTACTTCAAGTTGGAAAATGGGTTTAGGAGGGACATTAGTAAAGTAACTTGCTCTGAAATGGTCTTTGAAAAGTATTTCTTGGTGTTGAGGTATCCAAAAAGTTGTAAAGTATAGTTGTGGGTGAAAAAGATGGGTATTTCAAGTTGGAAAATGGGTTTAGAAGGGACATTAAGAAAGTAACTTGCTCTGAAATGGTCTTTGAAAAGTATTTCTTGGTGTTGAGGTATCCTAATAGATTTAAAGTATAGGTGCGGGTGAAAAATAAAATTAATACATGTTTGAAAATGGGTTTAGGAGGGAACATTAAGAGAGTAACTTGCTCTGAAATGGTCTTTGAAATGTATTTCTTGGTGTTGAGGTATCCCCAAAGCTGTAAAGTAAATTTTTGGGTGAAAAAGATAAGTACTTCAACTTGTAAAATGGGTTTAGGAGGGGTATTATGAAAGTAACTTGTTCTGAAATGGTCTTTGAAAAGTATTTATTGGTGTGGAGGTACCCTAAAAGCTGTAAAGTTTAGTTGTGGGTGAAAAAGATAAGTACTTCAACTTGTAAAATGGGTTTAGGAGGGACATTAAGAAAGTAACTTGCTCTGAAATGGTCTTTGAAAAGTATTTCTTGGTGTTGAGGTATCCTAAAAGCTGTAAAGTATAGTTTTGGGTGAAAAAGATAAGTACTTCTTCTTGTAAAATGTGTTTAGGAGGGAAATTAAGAAAGTAACTTGCTCTGTAATGGTCTTTGAAAAGTATTTCTTGGTGTTGAGGTATCCTAAAAGCTGTAAAGTATAGTTTTGGGTGAAAAAGATAAGTACTTCAGGTTGTAAAATGGGTTTAGGAGGGACATTAAGAAAGGAACTTGTTCTGAAATGGTCTTTGAAAAGTATTTCTTGATGTTGAGGTATCCTAAAAGCTGTAAAGTATAGTTTTGGATGAAAAAGATAAGTACTTCAACTTGTAAAATGGGTTTAGGAGGGACATTAAGAAAGTAACTTGGTCTGAAATGGTCTTTGAAAAGTATTTCTTGGTGTTTAAGTATCCTAAAAGCTATAAAATATTATTTTGGGTTAAATAGATAAGTACTTCGAAGGGTAAAATGGGTTTGGGAGGGATATTAAGAGAGTAACATGCTCCGAAATGGTATTTGAAAAGTACTTCTTTGTGTTTAGGTATCATATAAAATGTAAAGTATAGTTTTGGGTGAAAAAGATAAGTACTTCAACTTGTAAAATGGATTTAGGAGGGACATTAAGAAAGTAACTTGCTCTGAAATGGTCTTTGAAAAGTATTTCTTGGTGTTGAGGTCTCTTAAAAGCTGTCAAGTATAGTTTTGGGTGACAAAGATCATTCCTTCACCTTGTAAAATGGGTTTAGGGGGGGGACAATAAGAAATTAACTTGCTATGAAGTGGTCTTTGAAAATTATTTCTGGGTGTTTTGTTATAATAAAAGCTTTCATTTATATAGTTTGTTGATATAGATAATTACTTCAAATTGTACAAGGGGTTTTGGAGGGACATTAAGTTAGTAACTTGCTCTGAACTGGTCTTTTAAAAGTATTTCTTGGTGTTGAGGTATCCTAAAAGCTGTAAAGTATAGTTTTGGGTGAAAAAGATAAGTACTTCAACTTGTAAAATGGGTTTAGGAGGGACATTAAGAAAGTAACTTGCTCTGAAATGGTCTTTGAAAAGTATTTCTTGGTGTTGAGGCTAAAAGCTGTAAAGTATAGTTTTGGGTGAAAAAGATAAATGATTCAAGTTTTAAAATGTGTTTAGGAGGGTACATTTAGTAAGTAAATTGATCTGTAAATCTAATAGTATATCATTTATTGGATAATTTTTATCCTCAGATATTAAAAGAATTGATGAGTGTGAAAAAGATGATTAATTAAAATTTTGACATGGGGTTAGGTGGGGACACTAAGAAAGTAACTTGCTCTGATATTGTAGTTGAAAAGTTTTTCTTTTTGTTGATAGATACTAAAAGCTTTAAAGTATTGTTGTTGATGAAAAAGATAAGTACTTCAAGTTGTAAAATGGGTTTAGAAGTGATTTTAAGACAGTACCTTGATCAGAAATGGTCTTTGAAAAGTATTTCTTGGTGTTGAGGTATCCAAAAAGCTGTAAAGTATAGTTTTGGGTGAAAAAGATAAGTACTTCAACTTGGAAAATGGGTTTAGGAGGGACATTAAGAAAGTAACTTGCACTGAAAAGGTCTTTGAAAAGTACTGCTTGGTGTTGAAGTATCCTAAAAGCTATAAAGTATAGTTTTGTGTGAAAAAGATAAGTACTTCAACTTGTAAAATGGGTTTAGGAAGGACATTAAGAAAGTAACTTGCTCTGAAATGGTCTTTGAAAAGTATTTCTTGTTGATGAGTATCCTAAAAGCTGTAAAGTAAAGTTTTGGGTGAAAAAGATAAGTACTTCAACTTGTAAAATGGGTTTAGGAGGGACATTAAGAAAGTAACTTGCTCTGAAATGGTCTTTGAAAAATATTTCTTGGTGTTGAGGTATCCTAAAAGCTGTAAAGTAAAGTTTTGGGTGAAAAAGATAAGTACTTCAACTTGTAAAATGGGTTTAGGAGGGACATTAAGAAAGTAACTTGCTCTGAATTGGTATTTGAAAAGTATTTCTTGGTGTTGTTGTTTCCTTAAAGCTTTAAAGTAAAGTTGTGGGTGAAAAAGATAAGTACTTCAAGTTGGAAAATGGGTTTAGGAGGGAATATTAAGAAAGTAACTTACTCTGAAATGGTCTTTGAAATGTATTTCTTGGTGTTGAGGAATCCCCAAAGCTGTAAAGTATAGTTTTGGGTGAAAAAGATAAGTACTTCAATTTGTAAATTGTGTTTAGGAGGGACAATAAGAAAGTAACTTGTTCTGAAATGGTCTTTGAAAAGTATTTCTTGGTGTTGAGGTACCCTAAAAGCTGTAAAGTATAGTTGTGGGTGAAAAAGATAAGTACTTCAACTTGTAAAATGGGTTTAGGAGGGACATTAAGAAAGTAACTTGCTCTGAAATGGTCTACGAAGAGTATTTCTTGGTGTTGAGGTATCCTAAAAGCTGTAAAGTATCGTTTTGGGTAAAAAATATAAGTACTTCATGTTGTAAAATGGGTTTAGGAGGGACATTAAGAAAATAACTTTCTCTGAAATGGTCTTTGAAAAGTATTTCTTGGTGTTGAGGTATCCTAAAAGCTGTAAAGTATAGTTTTGGGTGAAAAAGATAAGTACTTCAGGTTGTAAAATGGGTTTAGGAGGGACATTAAGAAAGGAACTTACTCTGAAATGGTCTTTGAAAAGTATTTCTTGGTGTTGGGGTATCCTAAAAGCTGTAAAGTATAGTTTTGGGTGAAAAAGATAAGTACTTCAACTTGTAAAATGGGTTTAGGAGGGACAATAAGAAAGTAACTTGTTCTGAAATGGTCTTTGAAAAGTATTTCATTGTGTTGAGGTATCCTAAAAGCTGTAAAGTTTAGTTGTGGTTCAAAAAGATAAGTACTTCAACTTGTAAAATGGCTTTAGGAGGGACATTAAGAAAGTAACTTGCTCTGAAATGGTCTTTGAAAAGTATTCCCTGGTGTTGAGGTATCCTAAAAGCTTTTAAGTATAGTTGGGTGAGGAAAAGATATTTTCTTTAACTTGGGTTTAGGAAGGACATTAACAACGGAACTTGCTCTGAACTACTCACTGTAAAGTATTAATTGTTTTTTAGATCCCACAAACCATAAAATGTATAGTAGTTGATGAAAATTATCAGTACTTAGACATGTAAAATGGGGTTAGGAGGGGCATTAAGAAAGTAATGGTCTTTGAAGAGTATTTCTTGGTGTTGAGGTATCCTAAAAGCTGTAAAGTATATTTTTGGGTGAAAAAGATAAGTAATTCAACTTGTAAAATGGGTTTAGGAGGGACATTAAGAAATTAACTTGCTCTGAAATGGTCTTTGAAAAGTATTTCTTGGTGTTGAGGTATCCTAAAAGCTGTAAAGTATAGTTTTGGGTGAAAAAGATAAGTACCTCAACTTGTAAAATGGGTTTAGGAGGGACACTAAGATAATATAGTTCAATGTATTGGTATTTGAAATGTAATTCATTGGTGTTTATTTATCCTAAAAGATTTAAAGTCTAGTGGTGGATGAAATAGAGATGTACTTCAACATGGGGGGTGGATGAACGTTAGGAAATTAACTTACGCTGAAATGTTCTTTGAAAAGTAATTCTTGTTGTTGAGATATCCTAAAAGATGTAAAGTATAGTTGTGGTTGAAAAGGATAAGTACTTCAACTTGGAAAATGGGTTTAGGAGGGAGCATTAAGAAAGTAACTTGCTCTGAAATGGTCTTTGAAAAGTATTTCTTGGTGTTGAGGTATCCAAAAAGTTGTAAAGTAAAGTTGTGGGTGAAAAGGATGGGTATTTCAACTTGTAAAATGGGTTTAGAAGGGACATTAAGAAAGGAACTTGCTCTGAAATGGTCTTTGAAAAGTATTTCTTGGTGTTGAGGTATCCAAAAAGCTGTAAAGTATAGGTGCGGGTGAAAAAGATAAGTACTTCAAGTTGGAAAATGGGTTTAGGAGGGAACATTAAGAAAGTAACTTGCTCTGAAATGGTCTTTGAAATGTATTTCTTGGTGTTGAGGAATCCCCAAAGCTGTAAAGTATAGTTTTGGGTGAAAAAGATAAGTACTTCAACTTGTAAAATGGGTTTAGGAGGGACATTAAGCAAAGTAACTTGTTCTGAAATGGTCTTTGAAAAGTATTTCTTGGTGTTGAGGTATCCTAAAAGCTGTAAGGTATAGTTTTGGGTGAATAAGATAAGTACTTAAACTTGTAAAATGGGTTTAGAATGGACATTAAGAAAGTAACTTGCTCTGAAATGGTCTTTGAAGAGTATTCCTTGGTGTTGAGGTATCCTAAAAGCTGTAAAGTATAGTTTTGGGTGAAAAAGATTAGTACTTCAACATGTAAAATGGGTTTAGGAGGGACATTAAGAAAGTAACTTGCTCTGAAAGGGTCTTTGAATAGTATTTCTTGGTGGTGAGGTATCCTAAAAGCTGTAATGTATAGTTTTGGGTGAAAAAGATAAGTACTTCAGGTTGTAAAATGGGTTTAGGAGGGACATTAAGAAAGGAACTTACTCTGAAATGGTCTTTGAAAAGTATTTCTTGGTGTTGGGGTATCCTAAAAGCTGTAAAGTATAGTTTTGGGTGAAAAAGATAATTACTTCAACTTGTAAAATGGGTTTAGGAGGAACAATAAGAAAGTAACTTGTTCTGAAATGGTCTTTGAAAAGTATTTCATGGTGTTGAGGTATCCTAAGAGCTGTAAAGTATAGTTTTGGGTGAAAAAGATAAGTACTTCAACTTGTAAAATGGGTTTAGGAGGGACATTAAGAAAGTAACTTGCTCTGAAATGGTATTTGAAAAGTATTTCCTAGTGTTGAGGTACCCTAAAGGCTGTAAAGTATAGTTTTGGGTGAAAAAGATAAGTACTTCAACTTGTAAAATGGGTTTAGGAGGGACATTAAGAACTTAACTTGCTCTGAAATTGTCTTTGAAAAGTATTTCTTGGTTTTGAGTTATCCTAAAAGCTGTAAAGTATAGTTTTGGGTGAAGATGATATGTACTTCAATTTCTAAAATGGGCTTAGGAGGGACATTAAGAAAGTAACTTGTTCTGAAATGGTCTTTGAAAAGTATTTCTTGGTGTTGAGGTATCCTAAAAGCTGTAAAGTATAGTTTTGGATGAAAAAGATGGGTACTTCAACTTGTAAAATGGGTTTAGGAGGGACATTAAGAAAGTAATGGTCTTTGAAAAGTATTTCTTGGTGTTGAGGTATCCTAAAAGCTGTAAAGTATAGTTTTGGGTGAAAAAGATAAGTACTTCAACTTGGAAAATGGGTTTAGGAGGGACATTAAGAAATTAACTTGCTCTGAAATGGTCTTTGAAAAGTATTTCTTGTTTTTGAGATATCCTAAAAGCTGTAAAGTATAGTTTTGGGTAAAAAAGATAAGTAATTCAACTTGTAAAATAGGTTTAGGAGGGACACTAAGAAAGTAACTTGCACTGAAAAGGTTTTTGAAAAGTATTTATTGGTGTTGAGATATCCTAAAAGCTGTAAAGTAGAGTTGTGAGTGTAAATGATAAGTACTTCAACGTGTAAAATGGGTTTAGGAGGGAACATTACGAAAGTAAATTGCTCTGAAATGGTCTTTGAAAAGTATTTCTTGTTTTTGAGGTAACCTAAAAGATGTAAAGTATAGTTGTGGGTGAAAATCATAATTTCTTCAACTTGTAA
This sequence comes from Artemia sp. Qi Xiang Cuo, assembly GCF_049724085.1. Lineage (NCBI taxonomy): Eukaryota > Metazoa > Arthropoda > Branchiopoda > Anostraca > Artemiidae > Artemia > Artemia sp. Qi Xiang Cuo. The sequence continues at coordinate 35,676,478 of NC_142805.1, forward strand.
AATGGGTTTAGGAGGGACATTAAGAAAGTAACTTGCTCTGAAATGGTCTTTGAAAGGTATTTCTTGGTGTTGAGGTATCCAAAAAGTTGTAAAGTAAAGTTGTGGGTGAAAAGGATGGGTCTTTGAACTTGTAAAATGGTTTTATAAGGGACATTAAGAAAGGAACCTGCTCCGAAATGTCTTTTGAAAAGTATTTCTTGGTGTTTAGGTATCCAAAAAGCTGTAAAGTATAGTTGTGGGTGAAAAGACTGGATGCTTCAAGTTGGAAAATGGGTTTAGAATGGACATTAAGAAAGGAACTTGCTCTGAAATGCCCTTTGAAAAGTATTGCTTGGTGTTGAGGTATCCAAAAAGCTGTAAAGTAAAGTTGTGGATGAAAAGGATGGGTACTTCAAGTTGGAAAATGGGTTTAGAAGGGACATAAAGAAAAGAACTTGCTCTGAAATGTCTTTTGAAAGGTATTTCTTGGTGTTGAAGTATCCGAAAAAGCTGTAAAGTAAAGTTGTGGATGAAAAAGATAAGTACTTCAAGTTGGAAAATGAGCTTAGAATGAACATTACGAAAAGAAGTTGCTCTGAAATGTCTTTTGAAAACTATTGCTTGGTGTTGGGGTATCCAAAAAGCTATAAAGTAAAATTGTGGTGAAAGGATTGGTACCTCAACATGTAAAAAAGGGGTAAGGAATGACATTATGAAAGGAACTGGTTCTGAAAAGATATGCACAAAAATTGCACAAAAAAGTATTAACAAAATGGGGAGGGGACTCTTTGGAGGCCCGGGGAGGGCCTTTGGGGGTCTGGGGGGCCCTTGAGGTCCGGGTGGTCCTTTGGGAGCCCGGTGGACCTTTGGTGACCTGGGGCTTCCTGGGGGGTTGGGGTGGGGTATGAGGACCCTTTGGGGTTGGGCTAGAGGACCTCACAACACTCTTCAAATAGAAGTTGTGTAGTATAACGACCACAGAGTTTCACCCTCAAATCCTCTTCTAAAATCATCTTTTAAAATGTCTCTAACTGTTTCGTCGAAATAATTTCCTAAAACGTCTAAAACGGTGTCGCCCAAATATCCCCTAATCGTAACTTCAGCGTGTTCCTTTTGTTTTTGGCATCTCTGCGCTGTCACATTTGAAATTACTAAGAAACCTGATTCCCGTGTTAATCTATTCATCGCTAAGATGTTTCTTGGAGAATTGTTTCCATGGCAATGTTTATTAATATCTTTTGGAGTTCGACCAGTAGAATTGTTTCCGGGGCGAAGACATTAATGACTTGGATCTATTCCTGGAGAATTGTTTCTAGGCGAAGTTTTAAAATTGTTTCCGGGGCAAAGTATTAATGACTTGGATCTATTCCTGGAGAATTGTTTCTTTGTTTTTTCATTCTCACTGACAAAAACCATAAAACAGACATAAATTGCTGTTGACATTTATTAATGTTAGAAAATTCATGTTTTTCCATTTTCACTGACAAAAACCGTAAAACAGACATAAATTACTGTTGACATCCATCAAAGTGAGAAAGTTCCTGTTTTTCAAATTCTCACTGACAAAAACCATAAAACAGACATGAATTACTGTTGACATCCGAGAAAAACATCAAATAAATTGACCAAAACACATAACCGTCCAAGAAAACATCCATAAAAGTGAGAAAATTCCTGTTTTTTCAAGTGAGAAAAATTCTGTTTTTTCATTCTCAGTGAGAAAACCATAAACCACGTGGTTCGCGTCGGAGTCAATAAGGCCTTTCTACTCGTGTTCCATATAATTATCACATACCTCTTTTTTTTAAGAAGCAATAAGACAGATGCTTATCGAAATTTGTGAAGTGGGACTCATTTTTTCCATGAAATTATAAAAAGGCAATTTTCAAAATTGTCTCATGTGTCCCAGTAATTATATTAGCTCAGAGTAAAAAGAAAATAGTTTCTATATTTTGGGGAAAAACTGGGGTTTGAATCGACAAGGAAAGAAAAAAAACAAAAAACAAAAAGCAAATATCTCGATTAGATCACCGATAACCAATTTTCAGTGATCGGGGTAAAAGCCAAGGGTACCAATTCGGGAACATACAGGGAGGAAGCAAAGATTTCTTTCTATTCTCTGCATTAAGATGCAAAAAGGCATTTCTCAAAATTTCAAGGGAGATTTTCGCTTGAGAAAAAACAAAACATCAATCTAAAGGTATTTTTCCACATTTAGCTGGGTAATTTTACCCCTTTCTGTAGGTGCGCCTATATAGAACATGGAAAAGAAGGGAAACAATTAGTAATTACAATGATAAAGAGTAATATAATTCTAGTTATTTCTAGTGATTTCTGGTCAATAATCTAGTGATTTATGTGCTGATTTAGTCATTTTTTTTTTCAAGAATCTAGTGATTTTTTTCCTCCCATACATAATGCAATCAAAGGAGTTATCTATAATTTTCATTATATATGCTCAAAAAAATGGGGGGAGGGGGACATCCAGCTTGTTGAAATTAAATTATCTGGAAACTAAAAATATAATTTAGATTTAAGGAACCTCTTGCAAAGAAAGCGAAGTTAACAGCATCCGCTCAAATGGAAACATCATCGATAAGACCAACTGTAATAGTATATGGGGGACCTAGTATACATGAACTTGAACTTACCAGGACTTGAACTTATACATGAACTTGAAGTATACATTAACTTACCAGGACTTCGCTGCTTATTACACAAGACAACAATGTGCACAACCTTCCATATTATGAATCTTCAATGCAAGGCGTAAGTAGAAATTATATTTTCTCTTTTCGTTTCTTCCCATTTTATTGATTATTATTTTTTTACAAATATATTTTGAAATATAAAGAAAACTAAATTTCGTTGAATAATGTTTGAATATGATTGTTATGGAATTTTTCTAATTCAATTTAACGATGATTTCCTATTCTTCTTGTAAACAATGACTAAACGGAGAATTTATTGGACAGCGCAATAGTAAAAAGTGCCGCTTCGAGTAAAGAAAGCTATGGGTTCAAATTTATATTGTTTTTTTAAATTATCCTTTCCCCAACAGATCAGCTGGCATGGAAGGAGTTATCATAGAAACTATGGTGGTATAGTTCATTTAAAGTTTCTAGTACACTTCTAAAAATAATAGGATTCATTTAAATAATTCCCCATGGAAAAATATATCCATAAAAAATACCTTGGAAAAATGTTTCATTTGAAAAAAAAATACTCATGAAAAATAATTACCCATGGAAAAATATGTCCATGAAAAAAAATGTACCTTGGAAAATGATTTCATTTGAAAAATATACCCAAAACAACTTGGAAGTAGAGCACTGTTTATCATATATTAAAAATATCCTCATGAAAATAATTACCCAAATAGCCTAGAAGTAAACCTCTGTTTATTGATATATTAAAAATATCCTCATGAAAATAATTAACCATGGAAAAATTTATTCATGAAAAAAATACCCTGGAAAATGATTCATTTGAAAAATATGCCCAAAACAACTTGGAAGTAGACCTCTGTTTATCGATATATTAAAAAATATCCTCATGAAAAATAATTGCCTATGGGAAAAGTATATCCGTGAAAAAAAATATACATTAGAAAAATGATTCATTTGTTAAATATACCCAAAATAATTTAGAAGTACACCTCTGTTTATATATATATATATATATATATATATATATATATATATATATATATATATATATATATATAAGTAGTAATCAATGTTATACTTCTAACAGCCATATAGCAATTTCAACGTTATTTGCGTACGTCTCTACACCTTTTCAAAGAGAGTGAGTATCCTCTCACATGGCCTTATACTTCTACGAGACATATAGGTAATAATTTCTACAGAGCATATAAACCTTTTCAAAGAGAGTGAGTATAACTTGATTGGTAATTGGGATTTGAATAAAATGAATAGTTAGCTTTACAATTCATATTAGTAAGAGAATTGAATTCAACTAGAATAGTTTATATGGGGGGATATTAATTGAGAAAAATGAATAGTGTATTTAAATTATTAGAGATTAATGATGGAGCTGACAACAGCAGAAATGATATACGAGTACCCTATGTGGCTGTGGAAATAACCGCTGGTTGTAGACTATATCTTGAATGGGACATTGTGCATGCTAGATACATGATATCATTAAGCAAATTTAAACAGGAGGAGCAGCTATGTTTTGCTGGAAAAGTGAATATTCTCCATATAAATAAACTTCGGTCAGCATTAGATGTCCTATCGAAATATATTGACGAGAACAAAATGCATCAGTGATAGTAGAAAGCTATCTTGGACGGTTATGTGTGTTGGTCAATTTATTTGATGTTTTTCATGGATGTCAACATCAATTTATGTCTGTTTTATGGTTTTTGTCAGTGAGAATGAACAAACTGAATTTTTCTCACTTGAAAAAACAGGAATTTTCTCACATTTATGGTTGTTTCTTGGACGGTTATGTATGTTGGTTAATTTATTGATGTTTTTCTCGGATGACAACAGTAATTTATGTCTGTTTTATTGTTTTTGTCAGTGAGAATGAAAAAACAGGAACTTTCTCACTTTAATGGATGGATGGATGGATGGATGGATGGATGGATGGATGGATGGATGGATGGATGGATTGATGGATGGATGGATGGTTAGATGGTTGAATGGATGGATGGATGGATGGATGGATGAATGGATGGATGGATGGATGGATGGATGGATTGATGGATGGATGGATGGATGGATGGATGGATGGATGGATAGATTGATGGATGGTTGGTTGGTTGGATTGATGGATGTATGGTTTAATGGTTGGTTTGTTGGATTGATTGATGGATGGATGGATGGATCGATGGATGGATGGTTCTTTCAATTATTTCGGCGAGAACAGTTAAAGACAATTTAAAAGATGATTTTAGAAGAGGATTTGAGGGTGAAACTCTGTGGTCGTTATACTACACAAATTCCATTTGAACAGTGTTGTGAGGTCCTCTACCCCAACCCCAAAGGAAGCCCCCGGTCCTCAAAGGTCCCCCGGGCTCCCAAAGGACCACCCGGCCCCCAAGGGCCCCCAGACCCCCAAAGGCCCACCCCGGGCCCCCAAAGAGTCCCCTCCCCATTTTGTTAATACTTTTTTGTACATTTGAGACACAGAAGGGTCCCCACATTTCAAAAGGCTTTATTATATTTTTTCAGAACAAGTTTTTTTCTTAATGTCCTTCATAAACCAATTTTACAAGTTGAAGTAGTTATGTTTTCACCACAACTTTAATTTATAGCTTTTTGCACACCCCAAGATCAAGAAATGCTTTTCAAAAGGCATTTCAGAGCAAGTTCCTTTCTTAACGTTCATTCTAAACCCATTTTACAAGTTGAAGCATCCATCCTTTTCACCCACAACTTTACTTTACAGCTTTTTGGATACATCAACACCAAGAAATACCTTTCAAAAGGCATTTCAGAGCAAGTTCCTTTCTTTATGTTCATCCTAAACCCAGTTTCCAACTTGAAGTACTTATCTTTTTCACCCACAACTTTACTTTACAGCTTTTTGGATATCTCAACACCAAGCAATACTTTTCAAAAGACATTTCAGAGCAACTTCTTTTCTTAATGTCCATTCTAAACCCATTTTACAAATTGAAGTACCCATCCTTTACACCCAAAACTTTACTTTACAGCTTTTCGAATGATCCAACACCAAGCAATACTTTTCAAAAGAACATTTGAAGTAGCCATCCTTTTCACCCACAATTTTACTATACTGCTTTTTTGAATGCTCCAACACCAAGAAATACCTTTCAAAAGGCATTTCAGAGCCAGTTCTTCTCTTAATGTCCCTACTAAACCTATTTTACAAATTGAAGTACCCATCCTTTTTACACACATCTTTACATTACAGCTTTTTGAATGCGCCAACACCAAGCAATACTTTTCAAAAGGTATTTCAGAACAAGTTCTTTTCATAATTTCCATCCTAAGCCCATTTTACAAGTTGAAGTTCCCATCCTTTTCATCCACAACTTTACATTTTTTTGAATGCCCAACACCAACCAATACTTTTCAAAAGACATTTCAGAACAAGTTCATTTCTTAATGTCCATCCTAAACCCATTTTACAAGTTGAAGCATCCATCCTTTTCACCCACAACTATACTTTTCAGCTTTTTGGATACCTCAACACCAGGAAATACTTTTCAAAGACCATTTCAGAGCAAGTTCCTTTCTTAATGTCCATCCCAAACCCATTTTACAACTTGAAGTACTTATCTTTTTCACCCACTACTTTACTTTACAGCTTTTTAGATATCTCAATACCAAGCAATACTTTTCAAAAGACATTTCAGAGCAAGTTCCTTTCTTAATGTCCATCCTAAACCCATTTTCCAACTTGAAGTACCCATCCTTTCACCCCCCAATTTTACATTACAGCTTTTTGGATACCTCAAAACCAAGAAATACTTTTCAAAAGACATTTCAGAGCAAGTTCCTTTCTTAATGTCCCTTCTAAACCCATTTTACAAGTTGAAGCATCCATCCTTTTCACCCACAACTATACTTTACAGCTTTTTGGATACATCAAAACAAAGTAATACTTTTAAAAAGACATTTCAGAGCAATTTTTTCTTAATGTCCCTTCTAAACCCATTTTCCAACTTGAAGCATCCATCCTTTTCACCCACAACTTTACATTACAGCTTTTTGGATACCTCAACACACAGAAATACTTTTAAAAAGTCATTTCAGAGCAAGTTCCTTCCTTAATGACCCTTCTAAACCCAATTTACAAGTTGAAGCATCCATCCTTTTCACCCCCCAACTTTACATTACAGCTTTTTGGATACCTCAACACCAAGAAATACATTTCAAAAAGCCATTTCAGAGCAAGTTCCTTTCTTACTGTCCATTCTAAACCCATTTTACAAGTTGAAGCATTCATCCTTTTCACCCCCCAACTTTACATTACAGCTTTTTGGATACCTCAACACCAAGAAATACTTTTCAAAAGACATTTCAGAGCAAGTTCGTTTCTTAATGTCCCTTCTAAACCCATTTTACAAGTTGAAGCATCCTTCCTTTTCACCCACAACTTTGCATTACAGCTTTTTGGATACCTCAACACCAAGAAATACTTTTCAAAAGGCATTTCAGAGCAAGTTCCTTTCTTAATGTCTCTTCTAAACCCATTTTCCAACTTGAAATACTTATCTTTTTTCACCACAACTTTACAGCTTTCTTGGATACCTCAACACCAAGAAATACCTTTCAAAAAGCATTTCAGAGCAATTTCCTTTCTTAATGTCCCATCTAAACTCATTTTATAAGTTGAAGCATCCATTCTTTTCACCCACAACTTTACTTTACAGCTTTTTGGATACCTCAACACCAAGAAATACTTTTCAAAAGGCATTTCAGAGCAAGTTCTTTTCTTAATGTCAAATCTAAACCGATTTTCCAACTTGAAGTACCCATCCATTGCACCCACAACTTTACTTTACAGCTTTTTGGATACCACATCACTAAGCAATACTTTTCAAAAGACATTTCAGAGCAAGTTACTTTCTTAATGTCCTTCCTAAACCAATTTTACAAGTTGAAGCACTTATCTTTTTCACCACAACTTTACTTTACAATTTTTTGGATACCGCAACACCAAGAAATACCTTTCAAAAGGCATTTCAGAGCAAGTTCTTTTCTTAATGTCCCTCATAAACCCATTTTCCAACTTGAAGTACCCATCCGTTTCACCCACAACTTTCCTTTACAGCTTTTTTGAATACCTCAACTCCAAGCAATACTTTCCAAAGGCATTTCAGAACAAGTTATTTTCTTAATGTCCTTCCTAAACCAATTTTACAAGTTGAAGTACTTATCTTTTTCATCAAAACTTTACTTTACGACTTTTTGCATACTCCCAACATCAAGCAATACTTTTCAAAAGGTTTTATTATGCCCTTTCAGAACAAGCTCTTTACGTAATGTCCTTCCCAAACCAATTTTACAAGTTGAAGTACTCATCTTTTTCCCCACAACTTTACTATAAGGCTTTTCGAATAACCCAACATCAAGCAATACTTTTCAAACGGCTTTATTATATCTTTTCAGAGCAAGTTCTTCATGTAATTTTCTTCCTAAACCCATTTACAAGTTGAAGTACTTATCTTTTTCCCCACAACTGTACTTTACAACTTTTTTGCACACCCAAACATCAAGCAATAATTTCCAAAAGGCTTTATTATATCTTCTCAGAACAACTTTTTTTCTTAATGTCCTTCTTAAACCATTTTTACAAGTTGAAGTAGTTATCTTCTTCACCACAACTTTACTTTACGACTTTTTGCACACCTCAAGATCAAGCAATACTTTTCAAAAGGCTTAATTATATCTTTTCAGAACAAGTTCCTTTCTTAATATTCTTCTTAAACCAAATTTACAAATTCTAAATTTTTTCTTAGTAGATAGAAAAAGCTATAGCATACTTGTGAATATTTTACCGGAAGATAAAAAGTTCTAGTTCAATGTTTAATTTTCTCAACGTAGTGAAGAAAAGTGCAAGTTCTATTCTGAATTTTCTCAATGAAAAAGAAATTAGTTATTGATCATTTCTATTTTTCCAAATAATATAAATATTTTCCAACTTCAAAATGGACACACACAAAAATTACACACACACAAAAACTTACACACACACACACAAAAACTTACACACATACAAAAACCTACTCACACACACAAAAACTTACACACAGACAAAAACCTACTCACACACACAAAAACTTTATTTCAGAGCAAGTTCCTTTCTTAATGTCCCTTCTAAACCCATTTTCCAACTTGAAGTACCCATCCGTTTCACCCACAACTTTACTTTACAGCTTTTTGGATACCTCAACACCAAGCAATACTTTTCAAAAGACATTTCAGAGCAAGTTTCTTTCTTAATGTCCTTCCTAAACCCATTTTACAAGTTGAAGCATTCATCCTTTTCACCCCCAACTTTACTTTACAGCTTTTTGGATACCTCAACACCAAGAAATACCTTTCAAAAGACATTTCAGAGCAAGTTCTTTTCTTAATGTCACTCATAAACCCATTTTCCAACTTGAAGTACCCATCCGTTTCACCCACAACTTTACATTACAGCTTTTTGGATACCTCAACTCCAAAAAATACTTTTCAAAGGCATTTAAGAACAAGCTCTTTTCTTAATGTCCTTCCTAAACCAATTTTACAAGTTGAAGTACTTATCTTTTTCATCACAACTTTACTTTACGACTTTTTGCATACCCCAACATCAAGCAATACTTTTCAAAAGTTTTTATTATGCCTTTTCAGAACAAGTTCTTTGCTTAATGTCCTTCCTAAGCAAATTTTACAAGTTGAATTACTCATCTTTTTCCCAACAACTTTACTATAAGGCTTTTCGAATAACCCAACATCAAGCAATACTTTTCAAAAGACTTTATTATATCTGTTCAGAACAAGTTCTTCACGTAATTTTCTTCCTAACCCCATTTACAAGTTGAAGTACTTATCTTTTTCACCACAACTTTACTTTACGACTTTTTGCACACCCAAACATCAAGCAATACTTTCCAAAAGGCTTTATTATATCTTTTCAGAACAAGTTTTTTTCTTAATGTCCTTCTTAAACCATTTTTACAAGTTGAAGTAGTTATCTTCTTCACCATAATTTTACTTTACGACTTTTTGCACACCCCAAGATCAAGCAATACTTTTCAAAAGCTTTATTATATCTTTTCAGAACAAGTTCCTTTCTTAATATCCTTCTTAAACCAATTTTACAATTTCTAAATTTTTTCATAGTAGATATAAAAAGCTATACCATACTTGTGAATATTTTCCCGAAGATAAAAAGTTCTAGTTCAATGTTTAATTTTCTCAACGAAGTGAAGAAAAGTTCAAGTTCTGTTCTGAATTTTCTCGATGAAAAAGAAATTAGTTATTGATCGTTTCTATTTTTCCAAATAATATAAATATTTTCCAACTTCAAAATGGGCACACACAAAAACTTACACACACACAAAAACTTACACACTCACATAAAAACTTACACACACACACACACAAAAACCTACTCACACACACAAAAACTTACACACACACAAAAACCTACTCACACACACACAAAAACTTTATTTCAGAGCAAGTTCCTTTCTTAATGTCCCTTCTAAACCCACTTACCAACTTGAAGTACCCATCCGTTTCACCCACAACTTTACTTTACAGCTTTTTGGATACCTCTTCACCAAGCAATACTTTTCAAAAGACATTTCAGAGCAAGTTACTTTCTTAATGTCCTTCCTAAACCAATTTTACAAGTTGAAGTACTTATCTTTTTCACCACAACTTTACTTTACAGCTTTTTGGATACCTCAACACCAAGAAATACCTTTCAAAAGGCATTTCAGAGCAAATTCTTTTCTTAATGTCCCTCATAAACCCATTTTCCAACTTGAAGTACCCATCCGTTTCACCCACAACTTTACTTTACAGCTTTTTTGGATACCTCAACTCCAAGCAATACTTTTCAAAGGCATTTCAAAACAAGTTCATTTCTTAATGTCCTTCCTAAACCAATTTTACAAGTTGAAATACTAATCTTTTTCACCACAACTTTACTTTACGACTTTTTGCATACCCCAACATCAAGCAATACTTTTCAAAAGGCTTTATTATGCCATTTCAGAACAAGCTCTTTACGTAATGTCCTTCCTAAACCAATTTTAAAAGTTGAAGTACTCATCTTTTCCCCCACAACTTTACTATAAGGCTTTTCGAATAACCCAACATCAAGCAATACTTTTCAAAAGACTTTATTATATATTTTCAGAACATGTTCTTCACGTATTTTTCTTCCTAAACCCATTTACAAGTTGAAGTATTTATCTTTTTCAACAAAACTTTACTTTACGACTTTTTGCACACCCAAACATCAAGCAATACTTTCCAAAAGGCTTTATTATATCTTTTCAGAACAAGTTTTTTTCTTAATGTCCTTCTTAAACCATTTTTACAAGTTGATGTAGTTATCTTCTTCACCATAACTTTACTTTACGACTTTTTGCACACCCCAAGATCAAGCAATACTTTTCAAAAGGCTTTATTATATCTTTTCAGAACAAGCTCCTTTCTTAATATCCTTCTTAAACCAATTTTACAATTTCTAAATTTTTTATTAGTAGATAGAAAAAGCTATAGCATATTTGTGAATATTTTCCCGGAAGATAAAAAGTTCTAGTTCAATGTTTAATTTTCTCAACGAAGTGAAGAAAAGTTCCAAGTTCTATTCTGAATTTTCTCAATGAAAAAGAAATTAGTTATTGATCATTTCTATTTTTCCAAATAATATAAATATTTTTCAACTTCAAAATGGGCACACACAAAAACTTACACACACATAAAAACTTACACACTCACATAAAAACTTACACACACACAAAAACCTACTCACACACACAAAAAATTACAAACACAAAAAAACTTACTCACACATAAAAACTAACACACACACACACACAAAAACCTACTCACACACACAAAAACTTACACACACACACAATAACTTACACACACATTTACTCAATGAAGCACAAAATGTTCAAGTTCCATTCTAATTTTTCAAGGAAAATAAAAAGGTTCCACTTCAGTTCTTTTTTTTTCTCAAAGAGATGAAAAATTTAAAGTTCTGTTCTAATTTTAAATTTTACCTCCTTTGTTTTATGGATTTACCATTCAAATTTTTAAATTAGAAAATGAGTGACTCGTTCTACTATTAAAGAAAATCATTCAAACTCGTTCATTTAACCTCCAAAACAATAGTTTAGGTATAAATAAGTATTAATAAATATAAACATTTCTCCTTGTTTAAGTTAGTTTAGTTTAACTTATCTTGAGCGCTCATGATAAGTTAACCTAGCCTTTTCCGGCGAGTATGGTTATGTTGGGTTAGGCTAGATTAAATTAGGTTAGATTAGGTTAAGTTAGGTTAGGTTATCCTACGTACGCTCACTTAGGTTAGGTTAGGTGAGAGACAGGCAAAAATTTAGGTGAATGATTAGGTTAGGATAGACTAGATTAAGTTAGGTTAGGTTAAGTTAGGTTAGGCTAGGTTAGCCTACGTACGCGCGCGTACGTAGGCTAACCTATCCTAACCTAACTTAAGCTAACCTAACTTATTCTAGTCTAACCTAACCTAACCATACACCTAACTTTTTGCCTGTCCCTTACCTAACCTAATCTAAGTGAAGCGTACGTAGGATAACCTAACCTAATCTAATCTAACCCAATTTAATATAGCTTAACCTAACCTTACTCGCCGGAAAAGGCTAGGTAAAATTATCATGAGCGCTCATGATAAGTTAACCTAACCTAACTTAAAAAAGGAGAAATGTTTGTATTTATTAATATTTATTTATACCTAACCTATTGTTTTGGAGGTTAGATGAACGAGTTTGAATGATTTTCTTTAATAGTAGAACGAGTCACTCATTTTCTAATTTAAAAATTTTAATGGTAAATCCATAAGACAAAGGAGGTAAAATTTAAAATGAGAACAGAACTTTAAATTTTTCTTCTCTTTGAGAAAAAAAACAGAACTGAAGTGGAACCTTTTTATTTTCCTTGAAAAATTAGAATGGAACTTGAACATTTTGTGCTTCATTGAGTAAATGTGTGTGTAAGTTTTTGTGTGTGTGTGTGTAAGTTTTTGTGTGTGTGAGTAGGTTTTTGTGTGTGTGTGTAAGTTTTTTTGTGTGTGTGCACGTTTTTGTGTGTGTGTAAGTTTTTGTGTGTGTGAGTAGGTTTTTGTGTGTGTGTTAGTTTTTATGTGAGTGTGTAAGTTTGTATGTGTAAGTTTTTGTGTTTGCCCATTTTGAAGTTGTAAAATATTTATATTATTTTGAAAAATAGAAATGATCAATAACTAATTTCTTTTTCATTGAGAAAATTCAGAATAGAACTTGAACTTTTCTTCACTTCGTTGAGAAAATAAAACATTGAACTAGAACTTTTTATCTTCCGGGAAAATATTAACAAGTATGCTATAGCTTTTTCTATCTACTAAGAAAAAATTTAGAAATTGTAAAATTGGTTTAAGAAGGATATTAAGAAAGGAGCTTGTTCTGAAAAGATATAATAAAGCCATTTGAAAAGTATTGCTTGATCTTGGGGTGTGCAAAAAGTCGTAAAGTAAAGTTATGGTGAAGAAGATAACTACTTCAACTTGTAAAAATGGTTTAAGAAGGACATTAAGAAAAAAACGTGTTCTGAAAAGATATAATAAAGCCTTTTGGAAAGTATTGCTTGATGTTTGGGTGTGCAAAAAGTCGTAAAGTAAAGTTGTGGTGAAAAAGATAAGTACTTCGACTTGTAAATGGGTTTAGGAAGAAAATTACGTGAAGAACTTGTTCTGAAAAGATATAATAAAGCCTTTTGAAAAGTATTGCTTGATGTTGGGTTATTCGAAAAGCCTTATAGCAAAGTTGTGGGGGAAAAGATGATTACTTCAACTTGTAAAATTGGTTTAGGAAGGACATTACGTAAAGAACTTGTTCTGAAAGGGCATAATAAAGCCTTTTGAAAAGTATTGCTTGATATTGGGGTATGCAAAAAGTCGTACAGTAAAGTTGTGGTGAAAAAGATAAGTACTTCAACTTGTAAAATTGGTTTAGGAAGGACATTAAGAAAAGAACTTGTTCTTAAATGCCTTTGAAAAGTATTTCTTGGAGTTGAGGTATCCAAAAAGCTGTAATGTAAAGTTGTGGGTGAAACGGATGGGTACTTCAAGTTGGAAAATGGGTTTATGAGTGACATTAAGAAAAGAACTTGCTCTGAAATGTCTTTTGAAAGGTATTTCTTGGTGTTGAGGTATCCAAAAAGCTGTAAAGTAAAGTTGGGGGTGAAAAGGATGAATGCTTCAACTTGTAAAATGGGTTTATGAAAGACATTAAGAAAGTAACTTGCTCTGAAATGTCTTTTGAAAAGTATTGCTTGGTGTTGAGGTATCCAAAAAGCTGTAAAGTAAAGTTGTGGGTGAAACGGATGGGTACTTCAAGTTGGAAAATGGGTTTAGAAGGGACATTAAGAAAGGAACTTGCTCTGAAATAAAGTTTTTGTGTGTGTGAGTAGGATTATGTGTGTGTGTAAGTTTTTGTGTGTGTGAGTAGGTTTTTGTATGTGTATAAGTTTTTGTGTGTGTGTAAGTTTTTGTGTGTGTGTAAGTTTGTGTGTGTGTCCATTTTGAAGTTGGAAAATATTTATGTTATTTGGAAAAATAGAAATGATCAATAACTAATTTCTTTTTCATTGAGAAAATTCAGAATAGAACTTGAACTTTTCTTCACTTTGTTGAGAAAATTAAACATTGAACTAGAACTTTTTATCTTCCGGGAAAATATTCACAAGTATGCTATAGCTTTTTCTATCTACTAAGAAAAAATTTAAAATTTGTAAAATTGGTTTAAGAAGAATATTAAGAAAGGAACTTGTTCTGAAAAGATATAATTAAGCCTTTTGAAAAGTATTGCTTGATCTTGGGGTGTGCAAAAAGTCGTAAAGTAAAGTTGTGGTGAAGAAGATAACTACTTCAACTTGTAAAAATGGTTTAAGAAGGACATTAAGAAAAAAACTTGTTCTGAGAAGATATAATAAAGCCTTTTGGAAATTATTGCTTGATGTTTGGGTGTGCAAAAAAGTTGTAAAGTACTGTTGTGGGGAAAAAGATAAGTACTTCAACTTGTAAATGGGTTTAGGAAGAAAATTACGTGAAGAACTTGCTCTGAAAAGATATAATAAAGCCTTTTGAAAAGTATTGCTTGATGTTGGGTTATTCGAAAAGCCTTATAGTAAAGTTGTGGGGAAAAAGATGAGTACTTCAACTTGTAAATTTGGTATATGAAGGACATTACGTAAAGGACTTGTTCTGAAAGGGCATAATAAAGCCTTTTGAAAAGTATTGCTTGATGTTGGGGTATGCAAAAAGTCGTAAAGTAAAGTTTTGATGAAAAAGATAAGTACTTCAACTTGTAAAATTGGTTTAGGAAGTACATTAAGAAAATAACTTGTTCTGAAATGCCTTTGAAAAGTATTGCTTGGAGTGGAGGTATCCAAAAAAGCTGTAAAGGAAAGTTGTGGGTGAAACGGATGGGTACTTCAAGTTGGAAAATGGGTTTATGAGGGACATTAAGAAAAGAACTTGCTCTGAAATGCCTTTTGAAAAGTATTTCTTGGTGTTGCGGTATCCAAAAAGCTGTGGTGAAAAAGATAAGTGCTTCAACTTGTAAAATTGGTTTAGGAAGGACATTAAGAAAGTAACTTGTTCTGAAATGTCTTTTGAAAAGTATTGCTTAGTGATGAGGTTGTAAAGTAAAGTTGTGGGTGAAATGGATGGGTACTTCAAGTTGGAAAGTGGGTTTAGAAGGGACATTAAGAAAAGAACTTGCTCTGAAATGCCTTTTGAAAAGTATTTCTTGGTGTTGAGGTATCCAAAAAGCTTTAAAGTAAAGTTGTGGGTGAAAAGAATGGATACTTCAACTTGTAAAATGAGTTTAGAAGGGACACTAAGAAAGGAAATTCCTCTGAAATGCTTTTTGAAAGGTATTTCTTGGTGTTGGGGTATCCAAAAAGCTGTAATGTAAAGTTGTGGGTGAAAAGGATGTATGCTTCAACTTGTAAAATGGGTTTAGAAGGGACATTAAGAAAGGAACTTGCTCTGAAATGCCTTTTGAAAAGTATTTCTTGGTGTTGAGGTATCCAAAAAGCTGTAATGTAATGTTGGGGGGTGAAAAGGATGAATGCTTCAACTTGTAAAATGGGTTTAGAAGGGACATTAAGAAAGGAACTTGCTCTGAAATGTCTTTTGAAAAGTATTTCTTGGTGTTGAGGTATCCAAAAAGCTGTAATGTAAAGTTGTGGGTGAAAAGGATGGATGCTTCAACTTGTAAAATGGGTTTAGAAGGGACATTAAGAAAGGAACTTGCTCTGAAATGCCTTTTAAAAAGTATTTTATTGTGTTGAGGTATCCAAAAAGCTGTAATGTAAAGTTGTGGGTGAAAAGGATGGATGCTTCAACTTGTAAAATGGGGTTAGAAGGGACATTAAGAAAGGAACTTGCTCTGAAATGTCTTTTGAAAAGTATTTCTTGGTGTTGAGGTATCCAAAAAGCTGTAAT
>NC_142805.1:35937656-36029050 GCF_049724085.1 Artemia sp. Qi Xiang Cuo
TTCTTGGGTTCTCATTTGAAATACCCGTCTGCCAAGCGGAACAAGTGTATTCAAGTACAAGACGAAAAAACGAGGTATAGGTCTTTTCATGGGCACCCGCAGGGGGGAGGGCAGGGGGGCCATGGCCTCCCTGGAATTTAGCCCAGAGTAGGAAAAAATAGAAGTGTAACATCTAATCGAAGAAAAAGATTTTCTAAGTGTTCTTTTGTCTTTAAGAACTGCTATGAAACCTGTTTAAAATCAATTGAGAATTTATTTCAATTCTTAGATCTTAGATTAACTCAATATAGGTCATTATTTATCTATCTAAAGGAGAGCGAAACCGGAACCCGATTTAGAATGTAGAGTAAATACTCTCAAGAGCATTCTTATGCCCTAGCAATAGTGCGACAAGCTTGATAAAGCTTACCGGATTTTGGAATTAATAAACAAAGGAATTTATATATATATATACAGCGTCGTGCCCTACCAGGAGTCAGTTTGGTCTTGGTTTTTGCTCATATTTTGTCAAGCTAAAAACTTAAATCTATTTTTTTTTTTAATTCTTTTCCTTGATTTTAATAATAAAATCCTAGTTAAGGGCTAAGATTCTAGTTTTGCTTAAGTCTATAATGATTATCCTGTGTCTATTTCATTGGTTGTATCCTACAAGGTCTTATCCTATTAGGAATTTTGCTTGCTTTTCTCTCATAATAATGAAACTTAACTTTTAGCTTAAACCTTAACTTCAATTTAGTCAAGATACCAGAATTTGTGAATTAAAAATATTGATCTTTTAATAAATCAACAAATAATTAATAATTAATCAACAAATAATTTTAAATAAATTAGAAATAAATGGCTTATGAATAGTAAAATTAATAGTTATTAGTAAAATAGTAACCATTCTTTTTTTTATAGTAAAATTCTAGGTTTTTCTATACCGGTATAGAATCACATTTTTGTTCCACTCACTGTTTGAAGTATGATCAGGCTAAAGGTATCATGGTCAGTCTGGTGGCCGGCGTTTACCCCCCCCCCCCCCCGGCGATTACCCCCTTCGAAAATACCCCCCCCCCCCCCCGTGGAAAAAAGCTTTCCAAATTTGAGAATTTTATTTGAGTTTTTTTTTTCCCGTAGGGGAAACGAATTTTGTTATTCGTGCATTATACGCCATTCACTTAAGTTTACACTTTGTAAAATTCGAGAACACACCGGTTTTTCGTTAGTTTCTTCGTTACTTTAGAAATAAATTTAGGCTATAGATTTGCACATTGTGGGGGGGGGGGGTACAGTATATCGGGTCTGCATGCAAAGTGTGGAAAAAACACTTAAATGAAACATTACATTCACTTTATACTGATTTTTGTTGTTTTTTTTATAAAATTTCCAGATATCTCGCTATTCTTCTGTAGTTTTTTAGTGGCCATATAACTAGAAAGAATTGTTTTCTGACTTCAAACTATCCAAATACTTTACCCCCACCCCCCTCTCCAAATATATTGCCCAAATTATATATTTCCCATATATTCTGTCCTGCTATACTTTACCCCCCCCCCCTAATGCCCAAATCTATAGCCCAAATTTATTTCTAAAGTAACGAAGAAACTAACGAAAAAAACCGGTGTGGTCTCGAATTTTACAAAGTGTAGACTTGAGTGAGTGGCGCATAATACACTAGTACCAAAATTCCTTCCCCCTACGGAAATAAAAAAATAA
Source organism: Artemia sp. Qi Xiang Cuo (assembly GCF_049724085.1). NCBI lineage: Eukaryota > Metazoa > Arthropoda > Branchiopoda > Anostraca > Artemiidae > Artemia > Artemia sp. Qi Xiang Cuo. The sequence continues at coordinate 35,939,355 of NC_142805.1, forward strand.
AACTCAAATAAAATTCTCAAATTTGAAAAGCCTTATTTTCCAGGGGGGTATTTACTGGGGGGCATTTTCCGCGGTAGGGGGCTAATTTTCGGAGGGAGGGGGGGTAAACGCCTAGAACCGATCAGTCTATGTGATAAGTGTAGACAATTCCTCTTGAAAATATCTAACAAATGTTCCGTCCTCTGAAGCGCCCGTATTTTGGAATGCCCCATTCGATTAACATCAAAGTTAAATCTGGAGTTTGGTTTACTGATTTAATAGTGATAGGTCTTCAGTTGTTTATCTGACATTAGTGGTACTTTCCTGATCCATACTTCCCCACAGGTAAGTGAATCCAATTGTTTTTTTTTTATGAAAATTAATTTTAAAAGCTTTTTCCAAGAAACAAGTTTTTCAAAGAAAAGTAAAGAGGTGAATTAAACCAAAAATCAGCAAAAACAAAGTCAAATAATCTTTCAAGTGTAAAACTCTCACAAACCACCATCAACAAATAAATGAAACCCAAAACGAACAGAAATTAAAAAATGACCTAGTCAAACTCAACACGATCAACAACTAACATTATTAAAACTGGCAACCCCCATGCTTTCTCAAAAAAAGAACATAGTTTCCTTTTACTAAAAACAAAACACATTTTAAGTGTTTTCATTTTTTTTTAAATTTAATAAATGAAAAATTGCTAAAACTTTTCGGAATAAATATCAGTATATTAACCTTAAACTGATAATCCACAGTCATTTTTCTCGGCAAGGTTTTATCAGAACTTTACGGGGTTGACATCCCCAACATCCCTAGAGAAATAGCTACTGGACCGTTCTACTACGCTGAACAAAAAGGCTATCTAAAAATTTTGATTGGTTGTATTTAGAAAATGAATTGGCTTGGTAGTAGGTCGGCTTGCCTTCCAATCTCTTTCAACTCTTAAAAGGGAACTAGAACTTTAAATTTCCAATCAAATGAGCCTCCTCTTAAGCTCACACGACCAACACTTCCATAAGAGCCTTATGTGTCCCGGGATATAACTTACAACACTTGGCCCCAGACTCCGGGGAGTTTTGTCAGCCCCAAAGGCCTTTTTGTTTGATCTTTGGGCTGTTTTAAACAAATGGCTGTCTAAAAATTTCCATCGGATTTATTTGGGGTAAAAGGACGTAAGGGTGAGAGGCTATTTGCCCTTCGATCACTATGACTCTTTAAAAGGGCACTAGAACTTCTGATTTCCAATGAGCCTTCTCTAAAGTTTATACAACCACCCTTTTCATAAAAACCTTATATGCCCCATCACTTTCGACTATTAAAAAGAGCACTAGAACTTTCAGTTTCAATGAAATGAGCCCTTTTTGAAGTTTCTGCGACAACTTCTTTTTCTTCAACTTCTTCTATTAAATGCTTAATGGATCTCTCAATTTAGGCTGTTATACTGCTATGCTAATTGAATGTGCTCCTTGCAGGTGTCTTCGTCTCTGAGATATAGAGACAATAATGGACATCAAACATTTTTTCAGCAAACTTTTGAAAATAGATAATCCTTCGAACCCTGTTCCTAGTACATCATCAGTTCCTGAAAGTAAGATGTCAAATTACAAACAGAATACAGCTCGCATTCATTGAATATTAGGTTGTATATTAAACGAGAAATCGACGACGAAACAAGGTTCTTGCTGCTCAGCAAATCATGGAGGCCTAACAAAAACGACATTTTTAAAGGCGATGTTGCTCTAGGAAAGCGAACACTTACTCATGAGAGGCTGGCTAAGTAGAATTGGTTTGCATATTCAAATGTACAGAAAGACGCATTATGTGTACCATGCGTTTTGTTTAAGCCTAATGTTGATAGAGGTGTGCAAGGTGGGTTCGTGATCCGACCTTTCACCAAATTCAAACAATTTCGCGAAAATGCCAAGGCTCATTCGAGCTGTAAGTGGCACCAAGAGGCTGTTGAAAAATCCAGCAACTTCTTATCAATTATTAATAATAAGAAAAAAAGGTATGAATGTACTTCCTAACCAGGATTTGGCCCAGCAAACAGAAGAAAATCGGGAAAAACTCAAATCCATCATATCAACAATAATTTTCTGTGCAATACACGACCTGCCACTGAGAGAAAAAACAGACAAAACTGCTGTTTATGATTTATCAAAATTCAAGCAGGAAGCCGGTGATTTATTTTTACAGCATCATTTGAATGACGGCATGAAAAACGCAAGCTATGTGTCTCATAGGACCCAAAATGAAATTATTGATATTTGTGCCACATCCTTAAGGTCTACAATAAATGAAGTTGTTAAGAAAAACGAGATTTTTTCCATTTTAGCTGATGAGACCCTATGGATGTGGCTGAAGTCGAACAACTATCTTTGGGTGTGCGATATTTTGGGAGCAGTACGAAGCGTATCAGGGAAGATTTCCTCGAATTCGCTCCATTATTAAAGGGCCCAAACGTACAGAACATCGCGAGCGCAACAAAGGAAAAAATATCTGAGTGGGGGCTTGATCTTAGTGATGCCGATGGGCAAGGGTATGACGGCTGCAGTACAATGGCTGGCCATATTTCAGTAGAAATGGGGGTACCAGCCCCACGAACACCCTGCTGCCATCTACAATTTAGTTTAATGCTGACGGGACATAATTTATTCAAGGATTATCGATCGAGTCTAATCGGGGGTGTGTGTGTCAAGGTCAATCGATCTGTTGTTGTTGTTTGGCCACGTGCGAATGACATGAGGGGTGATTTACATAATCGATTGGGAATTTTATTGATCCGATAACGGGAAACAGTTAGATCACGTGTTTCCTTCTCAGCCAATCAGCGAGTCGGTTACATACTCCATCTCAGCCAATCAGAGGCAATCTTACATATTAGTAGCGGAGGGAATATAAGGGAAGGATTTTTGCAATGTTTTTATTAGTCTGTGATTAGAATTCAAAGGAGTGAGAAGAAGAACAGTTTGACTTTACTCAATTGAATATATATTTGTGTTGAAGTCGATGAGTTGAATGTTTACACTATAAGAAGTTGATAGTGGAGTTGCTGATAATAGTTCAAGGGCACCAAACATTGCGGTGGAAATTACGAAAGGATCACGGCTTTGTCTGGAATGGGATGCAGTATATGCAAGATATGTGATATCCTTGAGCAAATTTAAAATGGAAGATCAATTATGTTTCGCCGCAAAAGTTGATATAGCACATGTGAATAGACTTCAATGTGCTTTAAGTGCATTGGTGAAACATACTGAAGACAATAAACAGTATCGCTGATTGTAAATGCTCTGTATTATTGATGTTGTTGTTGTAATTATTCATTAAAATTGTTTCGAAATCGAAAATGTTTTCTTTCTTTTCTGGTTAGGGCTAACGAATCAGGTTCAGTCTAGAGTCAGCAGTCGGAGTGAAAGGACTGAAAAATGAATAATTTTGAGAAAGAGAGAATTAGATCAAATCTAGTGTTTATGGAAAAACATTTGATTTTGGATGATGATTTTCTCGAGTTATCTCTTAAACGCAGGATATTCTCTTGTCAGGGAACACTTGACAATATAATGAAAACTGATTCTCCCCCATTGGACTATTGTATGAAACTTTTAAAATGTGATTCAAATGCTTATAGTCAATTTATTGATATATTAATTGGAACAAAGCAGAATCATATTGTGGATATACTTTTGAAAAGATTGCCAATGGATTCAATGTAGATGGCTCCCCCGTCATTTGAAAGAGCTAAAGTCACAGAGTTACTCCTCTCTCCCCATTTCCTACACCTTGAATTTATCGAGCGAGGACGATCAGTTTCTTTTTAGCTGTGAGTGAGTTGAAATCTGAAACTAACAAAAGTTCTTTATATGCCCCGTGTGCTTTTACAATATAAGTAGTTGGACTAAGTGTGAGCCGTGTACAAATATAGATGGCTATAGTGAAAAGTGTAAATTATGTAATCCTTGCAAATTACATAGAGGCTATGCAGTACAAATTAAAGGATGTAATTCATGTCTTGAGGAGGTGTTTGACTCCCACCCTAGAGGGCACCTGTGCTCCAATTGTCACAATGATAAATGTGATCAGTAGGAGAATACTTACCCCGCTATGATTGGAAAGAATCCTAAACGTAATTTTAGTTTATTTCTACGAGATTGGTATCGTCGTGGATTTAAATTATTATGGGAAGAGGAATCTGGTCTACGATTCAACTGTAGGGCTAACAAGACAATCTGGTTTTTACATCACCGCTGTGACGACACTGCCTACTATGACCATAAACCAAGTGATTTTTATTTGGCAGTTACAGAATGTGATTCACCATTTGAAAACACTGTATGTGAAATTGCTTCAAATAGTCAAATTGAAACTCGTGAATTCCATAATATGAATGCAAATTGTATCATTGACTATACAAAGAGATATGACAAGAGTGAAGTTACATTGTCCTGTAGAAAATGTGACCCTGACTTTGCAGTCAATCAAGATCAATATACAGCGAATCCAAATGATTTACCAGCATTAGTGGTTCACGACAGTTGCCTATACATCGAAGATGAAGAAATCTAAAGGTGAAGATTTAAAGACATTGTTGTATATATACATTTTATTAATAAACAAATTCACAAACATTTTTTAAACACTTTACTCTTAGGGCACTAAAATCAATACTGTATAGGTATGAGAGGATATTTTCCACTAGAAAGTCGTTCAGACGGGGATTGTCACTATAAATGTGTAGAAACTGCTTGTAAGTATAGCCACGACACCGGAACACAAAAGATAGGAGTGCATGGAAGCCGCAGCTTTTAGTCGTTAGATCCTGCACCCTCTTTCGATTTTGAATAATAGTTGTCCCACTGCTCTCAATATAGTTGCTGATGTGAGGTGTGTAGAATGTATATGATAGACCAAGAGGATCAAAAAATTCGATATTATTCTTTGTTTGATAGATGCATAGCTAATGACCCGTCAGCACAGTCGACGGACTGCTATTAACAATAATCAAGGTCTTGTTCGCGCTTTGAATTTTTCCAAGATAGTCTGAGGGTAGACAATAGGATTTGAACTGGGACATATAGGGTTCCATATTAAATACATTGATTATTTGACTAGTGTTCCTGGCGCCAAGTCTAGTAGAACACTACCTTCGGGAGTGATTTCCCAATAGGTTTCATATTGATTTAGTGAGATTAGGGCAATACTCTCAGCTAAGGGGTCGGCAAATGTACACTCTAAACGTAAAGTCCCCGTACGTATTCTACTCATATCCTGTGTGCCTGACAAGTCAAATACAATGATACCATGTTTTTCAGCAAACATATCTTCGGTTATACCATTTTCAAATAGTTGCGAATCATGATCTAGGGTTTGCATGGTCAACTCGTACAATGTTCTATAGGATTTATCAAATGATAGATTGTAGAGTGGGATACCGTTTACTTTGCACACAAGAGATGAAAGTCTAAACATATCTAATTTATGTGGACATTCTGTCCATGATCCTATTCCATTGGCACTTTTTAAAAATGCCAATGCCAATTTCGAGGGACTTTCGCCATTGATAAAGGATGAATCGGTGAAGGTGCGTGACCCCACGGCAATATGACGGTGATTGGTGATTGTATGAGGACCAAGTAGTTTAATATTGTTGCCATTGGCTCTCAGTTTTTCCACAGCCAAAGCAACAGAACTCTTAACCTGCTGTTTACGTACATGTAGTATTGTTGAGTTGAGGGAGAGACTTACATCGGGAATGCCAGCAAGTTCTTTTCTCAATAGGAAATTGGAGGGTGCAAGCGTTAATTTTATATCCACTTTCACATTGGGTGGCAGCCATTAGGATATATTAAATATTTCATGATATATTTTTCCAACTAGATGTAATTCAATAGTTGAAGCATTTTTAAGTGCATCTGTACTATCATTATTAGTAATGTATTCATATCAATTGGAGACACCCCTCAAGTCATTGAATGACTAGGGTGTCATCAACATGAACTGGACAGATATAGTATAGGTTGAGAGCGTGTGACGTAGGCTCATCAATATACCAGGTATGCAGAAACTCATTTTAAAAAATTGATTGTTTAGTATACACTTTTCATAGGATCTCACATTAGTACAACCCAACAATAATGTTTCGGTTCTATAGACTTTCATTAGTAAATATATAAATGTGGCTGATAAATCTTCAAAGTAGTCTTCATTAGAATAAATTGGAAAGTGGATATTATCGGAGAGGGATTGTAGTGGATAAAATTGTTCATAGTATCCATGCTTGACACTCACATCAACATTTTCGGCATTGAATAGATTCAATGAGGCGGTGATTGAAGGTTGAGAATCCTTATGCGGTAGGTAGGACATTTTAGGAGAAGAAATCTAGTTTCGATCTAGCAATTTTCTTCCTGGGGCTCCTGGTTACACTACGTGTCGGCTTTTTCCTTCTTTTCTTTGACAAAAGGGATGTCTTACGTTTCCGTCCTGAGTAGAGACTGATGAGTGATGCACTGTTTCTTGACCTTTTTAAACCTTTACCATTCTGTTTTAATCTCTCACTAAGGGTTCGTCCACTGGACCTAAAAATTTCCGTAGCAATTTTTTTTTAAAATCATTGCCAGAGCCCCAATCGTATAGTGCAGAGGATGCAAAATCTGTCGCAGCCGGTAAAAGATATTTTCTAGCCAGCGGTAGTGAAGAGCAAAACAGCTTAGCAAACCAGCTGGCAAGACCGTAGCCAGACACTGACGAGTGACCCCTGTAATAGTCCATTCCATTGCCTTCTTGTCTTGGGCCAAGAGTATTAACATAGCAGTCAATATCAGGACACGTGAATACCACTTTTCTATTAGACATCTTGCAGTTGAACGATGGGTCGAAAATGGCATGTAATCACAGCCAAACCTTTTGAAATTGCTATTGGATCACCCAATTCAATTCTGAGTGTTAACTGACAGAGGTCCAAATAGGAAGTGCTTACTGGGATATACTGAAGATGCTTTATATTGTAGTGATGAATATGTTCCTGATTGGTTTTTCGTTCAAGAACTCGTAGGAGGGGAACATTTGAATTACCAACCGGAGATGTTTCCACAAATGAAGCATAGAGAAATATACATGTGTTTTTTGAGAAGGCAGGTGGGTAGTCAGCAAAAATGAAATTAGTGTTTCCGGCACTTCTACCATTGATTATATTGAGCTTAAAGCCAAGAACATCCTTTAGATTATCGTTGAGAATAAACTTTTTGCTGGCAATAGGTGAACTAATGTAGATCTTACCCTCCTCATTTGAATAGTTGAAATGAAAAGCTCCTTTTTTACGAGCGGAAATTCTTTTATTGATAGTATGACATAAATCATTCATACAGGTGAGTTCCTCGTAGGGTAATTCAATATATGGATAATCCATCCAATTGATTTTTTGAATTTGTTCTTGAGCACCTGGTGGTGGCGGCCAATCATAGGGTCTAATTTTTATTTCATATTTACGATCCTTTCTCAGGATGTCATAGGTATTTTTGAGAATACAGTCGACAAGAGCCACTTCATACTTTCCGTCGTCGAATTTGATGGTGGGAGAGAGTTTCGTACAAAAATCACTTGTTCTATTCAGATCATTGTAGAGTGGATCGGAAACATTGGACATAAAAGACACATAGAAATCACTGGGCATTGTTAGTATATTCAGAACTGGTCCTAGAATTAAAATCCGAGTTGTATCCTATCCAGCAAACCAGTACCCGTTTCCTGCCCTTACGAGTACGACTCTGTAATATCTTTTCAATTTGATACCTTTCACTATTGTGTCTAACTCTTTGCAATTAATAGTCATAAAAGCTACTAAGAATCTCATCATCTTTGTTGTCTCGCAGTTGATAAGTTATTGGTATGGTATCTAGAATTTTGGACACTTTAAAAAGTTCGGTGCTCCATAAATAATTCCCCTTTCCGAAAATATTAGTTGTTCTATTAATTCAAACAGTATCACTTACATTGAATTTCTTATTCTTTTTCTTCTTTTCAGTGCCAGTGGAGCATTGCATTAGAAAAGCATCAAATGTATTCTCACTGTAGTGAACATCCCGAGGGCTAGAGTTTGACAAGGATCGATGTGGTCATTGATCATAAATAGACAAGATTTTATCTAAATCGTGAATAAAATCCGGTGTATTTTTCAATGTGCAATATCTTGAAATTAATTTCCGAATCGTTCTTATTAATCGTTCAGCCAATGCAGCCTTTATCGGACTGTGACTATGATAAAGTGTTGTATTATATTTTAAAAGAACCTTTTGCAAATGTGGGTTAATAAATTCACTACCATGATCTAATTGACTTTTTCTATATGAATCCTGTTCTAGAATACTTTCAATGACCCGATCAAATTCAACACCTCTCTTTGATCACAGTGGAATGGCATAAGTATAGCGACTAAAGATACTGATTGCCACCCGGATATATTTGTAGGGGGCATTGCGATGCTGTTGAACTGTATCCAAAGTTAAAAGATCCATTTGCATTATATGCAGAGGGGAAAAGGTTTTAGTTTGTCGATATTGTTTGCAGCGAAGCATGTGATTTCGATGTAGTGTGTAACTCGATTCATTCTCTAGAAACTCTTTTGCTTTTTTCAATGCGATGCCGGAGACTTTGGAAAGTGTTTTGGGGGAACTTAAACTCCCCGCCTCACCAATATTTTCATATACACCTTTCAAAACTTCATCCATTTTAAACGTAAGCACGTAGTGTAATGACCACTCCGCTTTTGCACACTGTAGGGTGAATCAATTCGTCTGCGCTTTTGACTAGCAGCCACAGGTGTTGTAAAATCAGCGGTGCTGCTAGTATCTTCAAATATTGAATCTTCTTCTTTTTTAAATGGTGTTTGGTGGATTATATTCTCTTAGTTTCTTCAGAATTTTCTTATTGCCAATAAGACTTTTGGGGAAGTTCGATACACACAAAAAGGTGTATAGATTGTCGTCAAAGGATAAAAGTCTTTTACGATTCGTCACCATATCACAAATTAAATAGGCTAGATTATAACTTTTTCCCTGTATTATAATTTGTGTTCCTGTGCTGTCGACTTTCACTTGAACGTCAGTTTCGAACATGAGATAGGATAACACTCTTTTACTCTGTTCTCGATAGGACAGTGGCAATAGGTTTCCAATTTTCAATACAATTGAATTCAATTCCTTCTCCTTTGATACTGCTGCAGAATCTTGAGGAGATGTTTCCTGTTTAGGGGGATCAGTGGCGGCGACGGTGGCAGGTCTCTCACGATATGGTTTATGTTTTTCCACACGTCGCAATGCATCTTGAAGTAAAATCAGTTTTTTATCATCGGCAATATTCTCATCATTAATGAATTTGCTTAGATTGTCTTCAAAATGTTCGAGGGGCGAGAGGACAAATCCAAATGGAGTCAATTTATTGTGTTTAGCCATTCTCACTAGAGAAAACTGCTTACAAGTCCTGCAATTATCGGTATTAAAAGTGTGAAAAAGCTACCGCCTGCTGGAAGGAGCCGTGTTCTTTACATATTTTTACCCTTGATTTTAAAGGCCAAGTCACGGAAAGTGGTACGAGGTTGGGTTGTCTTTTTTTTTAAACAATCTTGAAGTTTTAAAATGCCCGCCGTCAAATTTAAAAAAATTTCAGATATTATATTAATGAAATTACTGTCAACCCCATGTTTAAGTTTGGCCTTCTTAAGCGGAGGTTTTGAAGTGCCTAAAACGGAAAAACAGATGCCGTTGTTCATGTAGTTTCTTCAGTGTCATAATGACAACTTATAGCCTTTTCTACTGTTCACCGGAAGATATACTGTAATTTCATTGTTGAATATGTCGGTGACTACACGTAGATCCTCGGGCATGCTCTGATTAAGATCCAGCAAAATGTAACCGTTGGGATTGCTAGTCGCATGTGTGTACGCGGAAAACATAATTTTTGGGGCGCCGGGGTATATCTGATTATTGAGATTTTTGCGTGAGATACACTCACGGACGACTCGATAGATAATATAGACAGTGCAATTCAAAGCAAGAGTTCGCATGCATTTTCTCTGATGAAAGAGATGGTGTAGAACCAGAGTAACGGAAATGTGTTCATGATGAGAGCGAACGGTGAACAATTGTAGCATTTCCTGTGAGAATTGTTCAATGAATTCAGCCAAATAATCAATAATCAACCACGAGTTTGGTTCAATACTTTTGAAAACATCAAGTGCTCGTATGAATTGTACTGGTGTGGATGTGACTATAGCTTTTATTTTATCATAGGACTCCTGCCAAATAGTATAGCAATAGTAGAATTTTTACGGTTTTTCCAAAAACATTTTATCGCAATTTTGAATTATTTTAGCTAAAAGTGTTGTTTTCCCCGACATTGAGGGCCCGCACAGAAACGATCTGAAAGGTGTTTCAAATTGATACATGCTGCTGCTGCTACTGTTGGGGACAACAGTCGGACTACAACTAACTGTAAATCATATGTGCTCAATGAATAAGTAGTAGCATTAATTGTTCCCATAGATCTATCTATTCCAAGAACAACAAACAAAAACAATATTTCATGGCAGCATTTATTTCGGCACTGCATGAAAACAAATATTTGCAGTCAACATGAACATGCACAACGATAAAAATAACACTTGTTCAACGAGAACAAGTAACAAAATTTCATGGTGGTCAACACGAAAACTCTATTTGGTCAACATGAACACATGGCAATGATAACACTTTATTTACAATATAAAACACTTTTGTCCATCATCAGCACTTATTGTCTTTAAGCACTTTTCTGTCCATCTTTTAAAGCACTTATTGTCCATCATCAAAGCACATTTCTGTACAAAACATATTGTCAACTTAAACACTTTTCTATACATTAACACTTTTTGTACACACTTGAAAATACACTTGGAACAATAGCAGCAGCACAGTTGAACTTGATTATGGTGAATTTAAAGGTGTGTGGGATCCCCCCCCCCAGGGACCGCGGGGCCGAAGGCCGGCCGGCCGTGGGCGGGACCCCCCCCCTGGGCGGCCGCGGGCGGGACCCCCCCTGGGCGGCCACGGGAAGGGACCCCCCCCCGGGAGTTGCCGTGGAAAAACAATAGTTATCGTCACTGCTATGGGTTAGGGTAGTTGAGCGTGGGTTATAGAAGGTTGAGTTAAGGTAGGGAAGGGTTGGTTAGTGGTTAGTCAGGTTATGTTAATTTATCCAGACCAAGTTGATTGCAATAGTCTATGCATTCAACTCGATCTGAAATACGGTAGTGGCCGTGGGGTAGGACACTCAAACCATTCTCGAGCACATAGACTTTGTCAGATATACATGACATTGCATTTTTTTCAATTCTCACAGTACAATTTCTATACTGTAGAGAGCGAATTGCAAGCACTTGTGCTCTCGAAACTAGTCTACTTTCTACACAGTCTCTGTACACACTCTTATTAAACTTGATGTTTACAAAGTTTGTATGCACCCCTTTACCCGCCTTCTTTTCATCCCCACTATGTGTTTCAACGCAATAAACTTTGGAACCCGGAAACACCCCCCGGGATATCAAATCACTCCCCGTCTCTGATTTTAATTTTAATAGTTGATGGAGGCTTGACGTTTCACCAGCTCGGGGTAGAGAGTTGGATTCCAGTTGGTAAAATCCATCCGCGTGCTGATGTGCACCCCCTTTTCTAAATCACCCAATAAATCTTCAGTCCCATTTACCTTTAACAGCAGAGAATCTGTATCCCCATGGTAAACTTGAACCTCCCCTCCCGTGGCCATTGCACCTTGCACACATTGTAAAAGAACGACAACATGAGCTTTTTTGAAATTTCTAGTACTGAACTGCCGCCTGCAATATTCTTGTTCAGTACTACATTTCGCTTTTTCCTGTGTAGCAGAACCATGCCGGCCTCTATGCTCGTGAATGATGTAAAATTGGGGTCGGCAATAATTCGTGCACACTCTAGAGGGTCAGTCACAACATCGCAGCGAGATCTATTACGGACGCTTTCACACATTTTGCCAAACGCTGAATTTAGGATGAGCTTATAGATTTCCGTCACCACCTTTGAATGTGCCCTAGAGCGTTTATCGACAAAGGTTTCGATAAACGATTTCAAGTAGGGTCGCTGATTGAACAGTAGGACCCTAGGTATTTTAGTGATTTTTAAAAAGTTGTTCACCATACAATGCAAAAGCACCTGGTGAACAACGATATTATCTTTAGGGTCCAAATCAGCAATCAGTTTCTGTTTAGAGGGAGTCCAGTGCATCCCCATATCCTCAACCAATGAACGATTGTAGGGGCTCAGCGAGTCCCTGCTCACCGGCCGATTGATACAGGGAAAAACAAAATCTTTGACTGAGTCGTGAAGCGCCAGTGGAATGTGACCATCAATTTCAAAGAACCATCCTTGTGGCCCATTTTCCTGGACGTTGGTAATATCAGGGAACTCACAAGGATTCTCAAGCCATCGATAGTTCCCACATGGCAAAGAGTAGTTGGACATTGCCGAGGGTTACAATGAGTTCATGTCCAAGAACACTGCATTTGACTTTACAGCGGTGCTTTGTCCGCTCGGATCGGCTGATAAGACGCGGTCCCCATGAAAAACGTACCCACCCCTCAATGAAAGCAATAAAAAAATGTGCTGATAAACAACTGTGCCTATGCCTATTTACTCCCTGCTAAATTTTAAAATTAAATCCATTACTAAAGGTTGTAGGGAAAAGTATTGTCGTATGCATAGCCCAAAGTCTGAATAGATTTGGTCTGTATCCCTACAGATTATATTCAACAGAATAAGAATTCCACTGGCCAAACAGTGTCTACAATACTCCCACTAAATTTTAAAACTTCCCTTAACCCACACCTTCTTGGTAAACTCATACTCCTCGGCTGTGCATTCACTGTTGGTCAGTGAATTGTAAAAAGCTTCAATTGGAGGTAGTTTCTCCTCACTTAAGCGTGCGTCAGAACAGTAATAATCGTATGCGTATATACCTTTGCAGGTCAACAGATCATACATTTCACTGTCTGGAAAGTGCTGTTTAAGCAAGGGAAAGCTATCAAAATTGTCGCTTTTTTGCACTTGAATCAATTGACTTAATGCCTTGGGGAAAAAACTAAAGGAATCTAAAAACCTGATTTTATTCCAACACGTACGCCCACTGCCTGCCATTTCAGTTCGAGAAGCAATAACTTCTCGGCTGATTTGGGAATGATGTTGTAGGTAAATGAACTATTTACCCATGGACAATCTACTCCCCCTCCCTCCCTATGCCTACGTGCCAGTGCCGGTAAAATAAATTTCAAGTCATAATTGGAATTATGAATAAAAACAGGGATAAAAAACTGCTGGCTAACATTTAAATAACACGAGTGATGCGCAACTCCTCTCAAATTACTAGCCCCCGAGGCTAGGTCCGGGCCTCCATGGTCCTGAGCTCGGACGGTCCCCCGCCCCCCACTGGGCCCGGTAGTCCCCGTATCCCCTGCGACCCACTCCCCCGGACCCCCCCCACAGAGTGTGTTTTTTTTTATCTCGAGACGCTCCTCTGCAGACAGCACCATTGGATAATGGGTATTTCTCACACGATAAATAGCACTATTAGCCATTCCAATCAGTTTAGTCAGTGCCTTGACCATGCACTCCCCCTCATCCAATATTTCAACTATTTGTAACAAGTGCCGGGTGTTAGAACTGACTCTTCTCGCGTGGGCGTAGGACACTGCAATAGCCTGGTGTTCTTTGATACGGTTTGGATATTGGGGGTCGTTCACCTCCACCAGCTTAGCTTCACAGTCCAAAGATATTTTGTTGCACTGGAGGAGGGTGTTTTGGAAATTTTTAAAACGTAGAATGGACCTATCCCCTGAAACCGTTTCCACTGTCTGATACCCGTGTCGTCTACAATGCTTCATATGATCCCGTAGTTTTATATCACTACGGAATTGTGACAAGCATGTTGGACAGTAGAAACATACCCCTAGATCCCTACCACCCCCCCGAACTCTACTAATATCAGTGATAGGGTTAAAATGACCGATTGTGTTCGGTTGACTAGGTGGTGTGTATAACATCCAAAACCAGTGTTTAACAACCTCAACTGAGGGGCCCCGTACAGGGAATACCATCCCCTTCTTTCTAGAACGAGTCCAATGTTCAAATTCTGTGTCATATTAGACGCAAGTAACGCCAATATTTAAACGGAAATTAGTCTTTTCAAAAATGTCAATATCTTGAAGCGTCACTGGATATTTCCCCTCTAAACAAGAAAAATCTACAATGGGGAAATTGGATCCCTCCTTCCCATGTACAGCCCAATAATCTAAATTAGTCTTGGTATCGTCCCGAGCTATAGGCTCGAATGCTGATATGAGGAAAGCATATCTGAAACATTTTTGACCTGTTTCAAAACAAATCCGCTGGACACCTTGACAACCTACTAGATCTGGATTATATTTTAAAACTACTGACCCCTCTCATACCCACCTGCCCCCCCTCTTAAAATAAAATCTTTCTTAATTTTACAAATATTTACGCTTAAATTTTCAACAAAAAGAACCAAAGAGCCACTCCCATTTTCGTTATAGTTCTCAAGATGCGTTAAAACTTTATCTACCCAATCTATGAAGGCAACCTCAAAATTTTCTAAATTCGAATAAACCAAACGTATCTTGGAATGTACAAAATGATAGTAAACCTCGCTTTTCCCCTCATTTAAATAGAACACTTTTAGAAAATGGAAACCTTAATTGAATCCCTACCCCCCCACAACTGAATTTGATTTTCCAGTAGTGCACGAATTTTGTCTACATATGCATGCACAATTTCTACAGGGTCATAAACAAAATTACCACACAAAAGCGAATTAAAAGGATCACCAAATATTGCAGTGAAAACAACTATATTATTTAAAATTCTGTTGGACAGCTGAAAGTCTGGGAGAGTTGTACCCTCCTCCCCCTCTTGTATATTACCCCCTCCCCCCAGCTGGTCAATAATAACTGGCGAATGCTCCACTTCAGTTGTTTAAAGTGGAGTCGTTAGG
Source organism: Artemia sp. Qi Xiang Cuo (assembly GCF_049724085.1). Lineage (NCBI taxonomy): Eukaryota > Metazoa > Arthropoda > Branchiopoda > Anostraca > Artemiidae > Artemia > Artemia sp. Qi Xiang Cuo. Next base: position 35,954,406 of record NC_142805.1, read on the forward strand.
GTATCGGAGGTTGGAGGGTTACCGGTTAATTCCCGGGTAAAATCGTCTAAAATTTGCAATGTGTTTGGACTTAGCAAAGGTAAGTCCCCCTGTTCAACTGTGCTACTATTCACATTAAAATAATTAGTTATAAACTCATCAATATTATCTGGAATTTGATGTAAATCATCCCATAGTGAATTGTTGGGGAGCTCCACATGTGCATCTTCTTCTCCTTCTCCAACTGACGAGCAGGGGGGAGATGGGGAGTATGGAACCAGGACAACCTACAAATGAAAAATAGCTTATTTTCAAAGTGTTCAAATCATCTCCTACTGCTTTTAAAATTTTGATTATTTTTGCTTAATAACATTAGGTTAATTCAACTGAATATAATCTAATATATGACATAGACGACGGAAATTTGGTCATTTTTTTTCAGTGTTCAATTTTTTTTTTTTTTTTTCTTAGCGCTTTCCCACAGCACTTCCCGTGGCGCTTACCTGGCCCACATCGCTTCCCGCGATGCTTCTCGAGCCTGTGATACTTCCCTGGCCCGTTGCATATCCTTGTGCGCTTCCCTGGCCCGTTGTACATCCTGGTGAACTTCCAGAGAAGAGTGCACTTCTCGGGGTCGCTTTCTCGGACCCGTGGTACATCCTGTGGCGCTTTCCCTGGCACATTGTATATCTCGGTAGCGCTTTCCTGGTCCATGGTACGTCTCTGGGTTGCTTCTCTGGCCCGTGGTACATCTCTGTGTCGCTTTCCTGGCCCGTGGCGCATCTCTGTGGCACTTCCCTGACCCGTGGTGCATCCCTGTGGGGCTCTCGGGAGCCAGTGCAGATCTCTGTGGCAATTTAAGGGCCCAGGTCAGATCCGTGGGGACTTCTAGGGCCCGTTGCGCACCGCGAGGGAGTGTTTAGAACCCGTGGCAGATCTCTGTGGCACTTCCCTAACAAAGGGCGGCCCCCTAGGGCACTTCTCTGGCCCGGGGTAACTCCTGTTGCGCGGTTCTAGCCCAAGGCACGACTCTGTGGCACGTCCCTGGCCCGTGGCGCATCCCTGGCCCGTGGCGCATCTCTGTGGCGCTTCCCGGGCCCCAGGCGCACCGCACTGGTACTTCCCTGGCCGGTGGCGCATCCGGGTTAGCTTCCAGGAACCAGTGTACATCTCTGTGGTACTTCCCTAGCCCGGGTCGCATCCGGGGTCACTTCTCTGACGCGTGGCACATCTCTGGTGTACTTCCCTGGCCCAGTGCGCATCTCTGTGTTACTTCCCGAATCCATAGTAAATCTCTGTTTTGCTTTTGTGGCCCGTGGCGCATCCTGTGGTAGGCTTCGGGGCCCAGATCGATACCCACCATTCGACTCGTGACTTTAGTACATCCCTGTGGCACGGCCCTGACCCGTGGCGCACCCCCCCCCCCCCCCCCCGACGCTCCCCCTAACCTTGCCCTCACAGCACTCCCCCGGACCCGCGACAAACCTTATATGAGTATAAGATATTTAAAATATAAAAACAGACATAGAAGGTTTTGATTTTGTTCAAAAAAGTAATCAAAATGAAATTTCATATTAATAATATTTATCTGCTCTGGGAAAAAAAACATGATTTGAAAATGATAGCCATCTACTGAACTGATACTCAACTCATTAAGACATAAAGTTTGTTTTTTTTTATTCTAATAGTCAAGGTGAACCACTTGTTTATAAAGAAAGAGAAATTACCTAAACCAACAATGACCAGAATATATTGCCTTTTTTTTGTCCTCACTAATCTAATTTATCAAAAGTGCGAATGCATGCACTTGACGTGATTCAAAAGGGAGAACATTATATTTCCTTTGGAGAGAAAAAATCCTTCAATATTCCCACTGAGATATACTTTTACGCAGTGTTCGAAAATGTTGCATGTGGAAAAAGGCCTATAAAAGTTGGATGAAATTGATAGATATTTCTATATAATAGATAGGAAAAAAACGCTTACATTTGCATATCCCGGATGCAGTATTTGAATGCCCGAAGGTCCAGGTGAAACTTGTTGCACCATCGGTGGCGGGCTTTGTGTAGTCGGGGCAGGTAGTCCATAGAAAGCAGTTGTCCATTTACTCTTTAGTTTTTGTCCTGATTGCAGTGTTGTCTGCACAGATGGTTGCACTTGTTTTGGGGTCGAGCCATCGTACTTAATAATGGATGGTCTTGTCTCGTCCACTTTTGCTTTCTTGAGTGGAGGGGATTGGCATTCTTCACAATTGGCCTTAAAAAGAAGGGAAAAAGTTAGTATTGAAATAATTTGCCCCTTTTTTACAGAAAGAAAGTTAGTACCATCATCCATGTAATTTTGTTTAGTTTATCACTAAGAAAGCACTGCGTAAAAAATTTCGTGAAATATACTAATTGCATCCTTTTTTGAATCTGAGAAAGAAGACTCACTGAACCATTCAAAAGCCAGCCTAGTTTATATATTTATCACACCCCCCAGAAAAAACAGACCACGGAAAATAACCCCACGGAAAATATCCCTGAGAAAAGACATGGGAAAATACCCCCTCCATCCACCGAAAGATATGGTAAAAATGCTATTCAATTTACGCATAATAAAGCAATGTATCTTTTTCTTAAACCCACTCCCCTTACGATCGCTTTTAGCTAGGATATAGACACTTAAAATTGCATAAATTTAACGAAAGAAAATTATTTCTTTTTGCTAGAATTAAGGTCGTAAACAGAGGGGGAAGGAAGGATGGGGTTTACGTAACTAAAAAAGAGCGTATTTTACACTTTTTATCGAGTATAAACATCATATAGGGACGTTTGTATAGGGGGGAGGTGGGGTTTTACCCGAATATAGTAGAGGGTGACCACGGAAAACAATTTTATTTTGAAAATAAAAAATGAAAACAGAACTTACATTGCTAATTGTGGCGGCCAAGGCTTCAAGTTCATCAATAATTTCATGTGTTCTATCCATTGTGTTCTGGAACTTTCTGATAATTTAATCACATTGCATACCCGTTATATACGAAATCTCAAGGGTGAATTGTTATGTAACGGGGAAAATCATATGTAAGCAGGTCTCTGATTGGCTGAGAAGTAGTATGTATCCGACTCGCTGATTGTCTGAGAAGGAAACATGTGATCTAACTGTTTCCTATTCCAGGGCACCTTGACATTCTCCCCTCGCATGCTCTTGTCCAAAACAACAATAATAAATAAATCCCTCAGGCCTAAAGATTAAAGAAGGCTTAATGTTTCTTAATTCCCTCTTCGTGAATCAATAATTCCCCCTAGCGATTATGTAAATCAATTTCTCAGGTTAAGCTAACCAAACAACAATGAAGCCATGTTTGTTTGATAATTCCCCCATCGTGAATCAATAATTTCCCCTAGCGATTATGTAAATCCACCGAAATTCACTTCCCCCTCGAGTCCTAGATCAATAACAATGTTCCCGTTAGAATTCAATGCGCATGTGCAACCTTCGTCCCGGAGTTATTACACATAGAAACAACAAATAAATCGATCTTGGAAAAAGAGGTCATTGAGCGATTACGTAATCTTTCTCCCTAGGGACTCTATGACCATATTGTTTCATAATCCCCCCCCCCGTCGTGAATCAATAATTCCCCCATCGATTATGTAAATCACACCTCATGTCATTCGCACGTGGCCAAACAACACCCATAGATCGATTGACCTTGACACACACACCCCCGATTAGACTCGATCGATAATCCTTGAATAAATTATGTCCCGTCAGCATTAAACTAAATTGTAGATGGCAGCAGGGTGTTCGTTCCGGGCTGGTACCCCCATTTCTACTTATTTCAGGGGTGCATTAAAAAAATTCCGATGAATTTCCCATGGCCCAGTATTTTCACTGTTCCAGCCATCGCCTAAACTTCGTCGTTAACGACTTAAATAACATTTCACAGGTAAGAAATACTGTGGGAACAATTAAAGAAATCATCAAGTTTTTTCGTGAGAATGGTCAGAGGCATACAGTTGTAGGTGTTACTTTACAGAAGCTATGCGAAACAAGATGGACTGAGAAATACCTTGCGATTAGAAAATTTAATACTATGTTTACCAAGATTGCACAATCCCTGGAAAAGTAATCGTTGGAAGGAAATAGGGACTCAAAGCAAAAAGCTTATCAGCTCAACTGTGTCATCACGACCACGACATTTCTCGTCTGCTCAGAAATAATTGCTTGGTATTCCATAAAGCTCGAGGTAGTCAGCCAGATGCTGCAGGGAGTAAAAGTCGATCTACTGAAAGTATCGAGCCACATTCGAAAGTTAACCAGCCTTTTTCAAGCTGACCGAAGCATAGTGAACTTCTATTCAAAGAAATTATGGTGGCTGTGCAGCGTAAGTCCCATGTCGTAGGAGTAACACTCATAATGCCAAGAGTAGTCAGTAAACAATCTCACGGGCCTAATCAACCACACGAAACAATTCAGGACTATTTTAGAAAATCAATATTCATCCCATACTTAGATTCAGTTATTGAATCTTTGATGGAAAGGTTTTCTGAAATGAACCAAACAGCATTTGAGGTATTTAAACAGCACCCTAAAATTTTACTAAAAATGCAAAAAGATGAATACATGGGATCGATGAAGAATGTATCCGGAATGTATGGCAAATTTTTTGACAATTTTATTGATCAGTTGGCAACATGGTATGACCTCTGGAAAAACACTAAAGTAACTACAGACCTTGATAAAATGCTTTTGATTGACCTCCTAGAGCACGAGCACGCCTTCTTTCTACCTTCAATCTCGAAAGTCATTAAAATCGCTCTTTGTCTTCCACCGAATACATGTACCATCGAAAGGTATTTTAGGTAAACAAAAGCTAATTTTCTAATAAGATACTTATCTACCTCACAGATAACTTTACATAAATGTCCGTAGTCAAAAAGAATTGCAAAAAAAAATGTCTTTCCCAATGATAGTTTTGTCATGATCGTAAACACAGCCGTTCAAAGAGGGTGGGAGGCAACTGGGACAGCTGTCCCAGGTGCCATGGCGGGGGGGGGCAACCAAGGCTAGGGGGTTGCCCTTTCTGATCAAATTTTTCACGTTGATTTGGTTTTTTGCCTATAATTTGAGTCGGGAGGGGGGGCACTTTAATTTTGCCCTGGGAACCACAAGCCCTAGGAACCGCTCTGATCAGAAGTTAATGCTTCAGAAGGTTAAGGGTTCCAGCCCTAGAAGCTCTATAACTAGGCTTTTGTAAGAGATGGTCAGGTTTAAGTGAAAACATTGATAGTTTAGCAGTTGAGTAGAAATTTGCAGTTTTGTCACTAACGAGTCCTAGGCTATTGAATATAACGAAGTTCCGGGAATACATTCTGAATATGCCACGAGTGCGGCTATTTAAACTGGCTTAGAAGCTTTTATGTCTCCAAGCTTGCGGCCTTTTATTGGTAAGGAAGATTTCAAAAGATTGTGGAGTGAGGGAAATATAAAATAATTGATCGGGTATAGATTATGAGGTGGCCAAAAATTGGCAACCTTGATCAATATTTTACGTGATCACGAGGTGCATATTTGGCAGTACGAAAGGAATCTCTCAGAAACTTTGTGACTCGTCTTAGTTGTAAGGGAAACTTGGGGTAAGGGAGTTCTAAAGTCAATTTAGGAAGAGAGGAGCTAACCTTCAGTAGTTAGTTGAAGATGAATAGTTTACTTCTTGGTGCAAGAAGGAATTATTAAGGGAGATGGAACGGGCTGCATAGTCCTTATTTTTTCCCTATGTTTGGAGGTAATGATCAGAGAGTCGGTCAAATGATGTTTGTACATGAAGAATTGAGTTAAAGGGAAAAGGAATTGTAAGGCGAAAGGAGGTTTGACGAAAGATGGCTTGTGAGCATAAAGAGAAATGAGTGTTTTGTAAGCGTGGATGAGCGATGAGTTGCTCTTTTACTTGGCGTGTTTCTTTTTTTCTTTTTTTTAGTGTTTATATTACTTAAAATGTAATTTTTATTTTGTACTGCCATGAATTTAGGGTTCTTACAGCAATAAAATTATCATTATTTGTCATTTTCAGATAATATCTTGATCTTTATCAACTATTTTTCCTTATGGGCTAAACTTCGCCTCAGATATATATTGAGTTTTAAAACACATTATAAGCTTAACCCCCATTCCAAAGTATTACTGTGTTTTTTGTTTTTTATTGTAGATTTCTTGCAATTTTTTTGGGTCTGTAGATAATTTGTTTCCGAGGTCCAATTTCTAATAATAAAAATAAGTCAATCCCAACTATAAAATATGACGTCATAATACACCCCAGGTCACTATTAAATATGTGTACAATTTTCAGGTTAGCTAAGAAGAGTTAAAACATGGACGAGACGTACAATGTCAGACGACCGTCTTAGTGGATTATGCCTCTTATCAGTCCATAAAGGAAAAGTAAAAACTGAAGGAGAAGTGTATGTCGAAAAAGTGATAAATTTATTTGCCATGAATCCTCGCCGTTTGAAATTTTCCTGAATTTTGTTTTATTTTGAATGTAAATAATAAGTTTTGTCATTTGTATACATGTCTTTATTTGTCTCTGTACTCGAGTGTCAATATCATGATGATAAAATAGGAAAAATTGTCACAGTCCAGTCTGCAATTTGAAATCCTTCTCAAGATTGCAACAGGCTCAATACGACATATTCTCGAACTTTTGCAAAAGCTTTTACCCAGATCCATAGCTGCTTAATCGACAACATTTAATGCAATGAACATGCCAAACAGGGCATTATCGAAAGTTGTCTTTTTTCACTGGTTATATAGTAACAATAGCTTGTCAACAAGTTTGACATAGTAGCTAACAGGTTAAAACTAAAAAATGATACTTAACTGGTCAACGACATACTTCTTTGTATTTTTTTTTACTACAAAATTCATTTCTCCTCCAATCTCCGCTACTCTGGCATCTGCCCCCCCACCCTGGAAAATTGCCTGCGGGCGCCCTTGGATCTTTTAAGAAAGAGAAGAAAGCACCTAAAATTATTAAAGAGCTTAGGGAGGAAGTCTATCATCTTTAGGGGTAGAGCAGATCCAGCTCACCTTGTATGCGTTTTTGGCCACACTTCTTCTGATTCATACTTTTTAATTTTTTCTTAAAGGCCAAAGAAGTCAAAATACAAATGTACATTCCAGTATGGTCGCAATTTAAAGTGTATGCAATTTTCCTCGGTTCAGCTTTCTGGTTGCATTCTCATAAAACCTCAAAATTTTGGCACGTTAGTTAGAATTACTTTGGTGTAATGAAATTAATCTTTGGCGTTGGGTGGGGGGGAAGGCAAATTTTGACCGGAACAGAAAAAACATCTACATATTAAAACAACGTTATCTTTTCTAAAATGGGTGACTGTCTCACCGAGGACTATTTTCATCATCAGAGACCAAAATTAAACATAGTCTAAATTTTGATACACTGAAGATAGTGCAGTATCCAGAGAAAGGTATAGCGAGTCAGTACTGCCCACCCTCAAATGGCTTTGCTCTTTAACTTTCATAAGGGCTTCAAGCCTTTGCTTAAGGGCTCTCAGAAATATTTAACTCGATAGTGTAATCTTCTTCAGTTTCCCTTCTAATAAAACTGTGGAAATGTAATAAGAGCCGTTCCTAAGGTTGGTGGTGCCTCATGCAAAAATTAATTACAACATCCTCTCCGAACTCAAATATAAGCAAAAAAAGCCGAATCAAACTGAAAATTTGATTGTGGACAACTCCCCAGCCACGGTTCCCCCAAGCCAAGGCGCCCGGGGCAGCTGCCGCGGTTGATCCTTTTGAAAAGCTCTAAATGCACTCATGCTGACAGCTTTTAAGAGTGACCCTAAAGTAGAAGGGGGGGTGCCAGTCGTGACGGGACTCCTTATATGGGCATAGAATACTGACGGGACTCCAAATATGGGCATAGAGTCATTAGGGAGAACACGTGGTTAATGGGGTCAATGACCTCTTTTTCCAAGGTCGATTTATTTGTTGTTGTAAGTGCACGCTCTCAGCGAATGTCAGGGTCGATTTACTTGTTATTGTTGTTCAAGCCAAATGCTATGAGTGTCCAGAAAACAGTTAGATCAAGTTGGTCCGTCTTGGCAAATCAGCGAGCTTTGGTTGCATATTAGTGGCGGAGTGAATATAAGGAAAAAATTTTCGCTAGAGGTGTATTAGTCGGGGAATATAATTCAAAGGAGTGAGAAGAAGAACAGTTTTGACTTTACTCTTTTGGATATATATTTGTGATAATGAGTGGAATGTTTACTCTATTAGAAGTTGATAGTGGAGTTGATGATAATAGTACAAGAGCACCAAGCATTGCGGTGGAAATTACGAAAGGATCGCGGCTGTGTCTGGAATGGAAAGCAGTATATGAAAGATATATGATATCCTTGAGCAAATTTAAAATGGAAGATCAATTATGTTTCGTCGCTCAAGTTGATATAGCACATGTGAATAGACTTCAATGTGGTTTAAGTGCATTGGTGAAACATATTGAAGACAATAAACAGTATCGTTAATTGTACATGCTCTGTATTATTGTTGTTGTTGTTGTAATTATTCAATAAAATTGTTTTGAAATCGAAAATGTTCTCTTTCTTTTCTGGTTAGGGCTAACGAATCAGGCTCAGTCTAGAGTCAGCAGTCGGAGTGAAAGGGCTGAAAAATAAATGAATTTGAGAAAGAGAGAATTACATCAGATCTATTGTTTATGTAAAGACATTTAATTTTGGATGACGTTTTTCTCAAGTTATCTCTTCAACGCAGGATATTCTCTTGTCAGGAAACACTTGACAATATAATGAGGAGTGGTTCCCCCCCATTGGACTATTGTATGAAACTTTTAAAATTTGATTCAAATGCTTATAGTCAATTTATTGATATATTAATTGGAACAAAGCAGAATCATATTGTGGATATACTTTTGAAAATATTGCCAATGGATTCAATGTAGATGGCTCCCCCCATCATTCGAAAGAGGTAACGTCACAGAGCTACTCCTCTCCCCCATTTCCCTCTCATTGAATTTATCGAATGAAGAGGATCAGTTTCGTTTTAGCTGTGAGTGAGTTGACATCGGAAACCGAAAAATGTTCTATATATGTCCATTGTGCATGTACACTCTTGGCAGTTGGAATCAATGTGAGACTTATACAATTATTGATGACTATAGTGAAAAGTGTAAATGCTGTAATCCTTGTAAATTACATAGAGGCTATGCAGTACAAATTAAAGGATTTAATTCATGTATTGAGGAGGTGTGTGACTCTCATCCTGGAGGGCACCTGTGCTCAAATTGTCACTACGATAAATGTGATCATTGTGAGAATACTTACCCCGCTATGATTGGAAAGAATCCCAAACGTGATTTTAGTTTATTTCTACGAGATTGGTATCGTCGTGGATTTAAATTATTCTGGGAAGAGGAATTTTCCATTTTGTTGGATAAATGCTTAAGAGGTCAAATTTTGCCCTCCTCCTCCTCTTGTTTATTGCACATTAAGGTGCTCCTATTATTAATTTCATACTTCTAAATAAAAACGAACAGAAATTATAGTGGATGTGAGGGGGTTCCCCCCCCCCCAAGTCAATACCTCGCTCTTTACGCTACATTATTTTTTTTAGTGCTTTCAAAAGAGCTATCTATTCTAATTAAAACGGCCTTTGTGATTCAGAGGGTTGTGAATCAAATTTTTTTTTAGACTTTTAACGTAAAGAGTGTGGTATTGACTAAGGGGGGAACCCTCCCCCTCATATACGTAATAACATATACTTAATAGAAAAAAAAACAATAAAAAAACAAGCGATACGGCTCAATAGTAATCCAAACTTTTAATAACGGAATTTTGATGTTAATAAATGTATCAAAAGAATGTGTTTATAATGCTGATTCTATATATATATAAATTTTATTAAGTTTAGTATTACTCATCAAAGGGTACGAGCCTGAGAAAAATTTACCCGATTTTTTTTTTTTTTTAAAGAGGGGGGAAACACCCCCTAAAAGTGAAAAAATTTTAATGAAAATCACACCGTCAGATTCAGCGTATCAGAAAACCCTATTACATAGGTTTCAAGCTCGTATCTGCAAAAATCTGCAACTTTGTATTTTTTGCCAGAAGAAAAATATACGAATATAGAAGTTTGTTACGTAAGTTAACTTGTAAATTACGTCAGAACCAAATTTAGAGACAGTCATTTAGCAAAAGAAAAGAAAAAATTTTATGCAAATTTTGTTTACTTATTCAATGACGGTGAGCCAAAATAAAAGCTGCATTAACTAAAAAACGATCAGAAATTAAATTTAAAAAGACTAGTTTTTTAAACTGAGAGTAAGGAGCGACATTAAAACTTAAAACGAACAGAAATTATTCCGTATATGAAAGGAGCTGTCCCCTCCTCAACGCCTCGCTCTTTACGCTAAAGTTTATATATATATATATATATATATATATATATATATATATATATATATATATATATATATATATATATATATATATATATATATATATATATATATATATATATATATATATATATATATATCACACTAAAACTTACACACACACGCCAAAAATTACACACACACAAAATTACAAATGAACAATAAAAAATTTACAAAAACAATAGATATATTAAAAAAAAAAGCAAAAAAATACACACACACACACACACACACAATATTACACACACACACACACACAAAAACATAAACATTATCCCGATAACTTAAATTCTGCCAACAAATTAAATTAACAAAAACTCATACACACACACACACACACAAAACTTACACCATCAAACACAAAAACACGACCCCACACCCCACAACGCCAAAACTTAAACACCTAACCCCACTTAAACCAACAAACAAACACACAAAAAAACCTGCACATGAACACAAAAAAACTCACACACACACTCACAAAAACTTACACACACACACACACACACACAAAACTTACACACACACACACACGAAAACTTACACACACACGCCAAAACTTACACACACAAAAACTTACACACACACACACACACACACACAAACTTACACACACACACACACAAAAAACTTACACACACACAAACTTACACACACACACACACACACACACACACAAACATACACAAACACACAAAAAACTAATATCCACACGCAAAAGCTTAGACACACACAAACTTACACACACACACAAAAAATTACACCCACACACACAAACAAAAAATCAAAAAAACAATTTAATGAACGAACAAAATTAAAAAAACAAACAAACTTAAAAACACGCAAAAACACTTACACACACACACAAACAATTACACACACACACGAACAAATACACACACACGCCAAAACTTACAACCACACACAAAAACATACACACACACGCACACACACACACACATAAACTTACACATGCACAATAAAACTTACATTCACACAAAAAATAACACACACACATAATAAAAATAGCAAAAACAATAAAAAAAAAAAACAAACAAAATAAAAGAAACAAACAAAAATAAAAACAAAAACAAACACACAAACAAAAACAAACACTCCAACACATAAACAAAAACACACAAAAACTTACACACACAAAAACTTACACACACACACACACACAAAACATAAAAAAACACTAACTCCAATACACACACACACACAAACAATTACAAACCCAAACTATAAAATACGCACAATATAACAAATTATAAAACTCACAATCAAATACACACACACACAAACTATTACACACCAACAAACACGAAAAATTACGCACAAAAACTAACACTTACACACACACACGCCAACTCATACACACACACAAAAACATACACACACACACACACACACAAAAACTTAAGCATGACCACGCCCACAAAAATGAGGCTTAACAATTACATGACAACCCCAACGTACACACACACACACACACACAAACTTACACACACACACAAAAAACTTACATCCACACACAAAAGCTAATACACACAAAAACTTACACACACACACAAAAAAACTTAGACCCACACGCAAAAACTTAAATTCACACAAAAACTTACATTCACACTAAAAATTACACACAAAAAAAAAATTAAAAACAAGAACAAAAAAATACACACACACACAAAAACTTAAAAACACACACACGCATGAAAACTTACACACACACCCCAAAACTTACACACACACACAAAAACATACACACACACACACAAAAACTAACACACACACACACACAAAAAAAAAAAAATGAACACGAAAACAAACAAGCACACAAAAACTGAAAAGCACAAAAAAACTTAAACACAAACACACAAACAAAACTTACACACACACACACGAAAAATCACACACACACGACATAAAATACACACACACAAAAAATTACACACACACACACACACACACACAAAAACTTACACATGAACACAAAAAAAACACACACACACAATCAAACAAACATACACACACACACACACACACACAAACACACACACACACACGAAAACTCACACACACACGCCAAAACTTACACACACACAAAAACTTACACACACACACACACACACAAAAACTAACACATGAACACAAAAAAAACACACACACAGACGCACAAAAACTTACACACACACACACACAAAACTTACCCACACACACACCAAAAAATACACAAACACGACAAAACTGACACACACAAAAACTTACACACACACACACACAAAAACTAAGACGAACACGAAAACTTACATGAACACAAAAACTTACATGCACACAAAAACTTACACAAACTCACAAAATCTTACACTCACACACAAAAACTTACACACACACTCTAAAACTAACACACACACACAAAAACTTACACACACACACAAAAACTTACACACACACACATGAAAACTTACACACACACACAAAAACTTACACATGCATACGAAAACTTACATGCACACTGTTTAATTCACAATTACACTTCACAATTCACTGTTTAAGTTAGGTTAGGTTAACTTATCATGAGCGCTCATGATAAGTTAACCTAACCTAACTTAAACAGTGAATTTCCACCATTCAGACTGGTAGACTGAGACCCCAATATTGAGCTAGTGGATTTCCACCATTCAGGCTGGTGGACTAAGACCCAATTCTGAGCTAGTAAATTTCCACCGTTCAGGCTGGTGGACTGGGACCCCAATACTGAGCTAGTGGATTTCCACCATTCGGGCTGGTGGACTAAGACCCCAATTTTCCAACTCTTGCATTTCATGACAGAAATTCAATATGAACTTCGAAAAATCAAGAGAATGTAACTGTGAGAAGGTAAAGCACAACAAGTCACTACTGAAATATTCCAACTCTTGCATTTCACGACAGAAATTCAAAATGAAATTTGAAAAATTAAGACAATGTAACTGTGATATGGTAAGTGTGTAAGTTTTTGTGTGTGTGTAAGTGTTGGCGTGTGTGTGTGTAAGTTTTCGTGTGTGTGCGTAAGTTTTCGTGTGTGTGTGTGTAAGTTTTGTGTGTGTGTGTGTGTGTGTGTGCAAGTTTTTGTGCATGTGTGTAAGTTTTTGTGTGTGTAAGTTTTTGTGTGCATGTAAGTTTTTGTGTGCATGTAAGTTTTTGCGTGTGGGTGTAAGTTTTTGTGTTTGTGTGTTTAAGTTTTTGTGTGTCTAATTTTTTGTGTGTGTAAGTTTTGTCGTGTTTGTATGTAAGTTTTCGTGTGTGTGTGTGTGAGTTTTTGTGTGCATGTAAGTTTTCGTGTGCATGTGTAAGTGTGTGTGTGTGTGTGTGTGTGTGTGTGTAAGTTTTTGTGTGTGTGTAAGTTTTTGTGTGCATGTAAGTTTTTGCATGTGGGTGTAAGTTTTTGTGTGTGTGTGTAAGTTTTTGTGTGTCTAAGCTTTTGTGTGTGGGTGTAAGTTTTTGTGTGTGTTTGTAAGTTTGTGTGTGTTTGTGTGTGTGTGTAAGTTTTTGTGTGTGTGTGTATTTTTTTGTGTGTGTGTGTCTGTGTGTGTGTGTAAGTTTTTGTGTGTGTAAGTTTTGGCGTGTGTCCGTAAGTTTTCTTGTGTGTGTTTGTAAGTTTTGTGTGTGTGTGTGTGTGTGTTTGTAAGTTTTTGTGAGTGTGTGTGTGAGTTTTTGTTGTGTTCTTGTTTAAGTTTTTGTGTGTGTGTGTGTGTGTGTGTGTGTGTAAGTTTTTGTGTGTGTGTTATTTTTTGAGTGTTCGTGTTATTTATCGTGTGTGTGTGTGTGTGTGAGTTTTGTGTGTGTGTGTGTGTGTGTGTGTGTGTATGTTTTTGTGTGCATGTAAGTTTTCGTGTGCATGTGTAAGTTTTTGTGTGTGTGTAAGTTTTTGTGTGCATGTAAGTTTTCGTGTGAATGTGTAAGTTTTTTTGTTTGTGTGTAAGTTTTTGTGTGTGCGTGTAAGATTTTGTGCGTGTGTGTAAGTTTTTGTGTGCATGTAAGTTTTTGTGTGCATGTAAGTTTTCGTGTGCATGTGTAAGTTTTTGTGTGTGTGTGTGTGTGTGTAAGTTTTTGTGTTTGTCAGTTTTGGGGTGTGTGTGTAAGTTTTCGTGTGTGTGTGTGTAAGTTTTTGTGCGTGTGTGTGTGAGTTTTTTTTTGTGTTCATGTGTAAGTTTTTGTGTGTGTGTGTGTGTGTGTGTGTGTAATTTTTTGTGTGTGTGTTAGTTTTGGCGTGTGTGAGTTTTGTTGTGTGTGTGTGTAAGTTTTGTGTGTGTGTGTGTGTGTAAGTTTTTGTGCGTGTGTGTGTGTGTTTTTTGTGTTCATGTGTAAGTTTTTTGTGTGTGTGTGTGTGTGTGTGTGTGTTTGTGTGTGTGTGTGTGTAAGTTTTTGTGTGTGTGTAAGTTTTGGCGTGTGTGTGTAAGTTTTCGTGTGTGTGTGTAAGTTTTTGTGTGCATGTAAGTTTTTGTGTGCATGTAAGTTTTCGTGTGCATGTGTAAGTTTTTGTGTGTGTGTGTGTGTGTGTAAGTTTTTGTGTGTGTGTGTGTAATTTTTGGAGTGTGTGTGTAAGTTTTGGCGTGTGTGTGTAAGTTTTAATGTGTGGGTGTGTTTTATTTTGTGTGTGTGTGTGTTAGTTTGTGTTCGTGTGTTTTTTAAATGGTTTTTGTTTATTTTAGTGTGTTCTTTTATTATAGTTTTTTCTTTTTATTGTTTGCGTGGGTGTCTTTGTGTTTGTGTGTGTGTGTGTGTAAGTTTTTGTGTGTGTCAGCTTTTGTTTTTGTTTGTATGTTTTTTGTTTGTTTGTTTTAGTTTGTGTGTGTGTGTGTGTGTGTGTGTAATTTTGTTTGTGGGTAAGTTTTTTTTGTGTGTGTGTGTGTATAAGTTTTTGTGTACATGTAAGTTTTAGTGTGATTGTGTTATTTTTTGTGTGTGTGTGTAAGTTTTTGTGTGTGTGTGTAATTTTTTGTGTGTGTGTGTAAGTTTTCGTGTACATGTAAGTTTTTGTGTGCATGTAAGTTTTTATGTGCATGTAAGTTTTCGTGTGCATGTGTAAGTTTTTGTGTGTGTGTGTGTGTGTGTAAGTTTTTGTGTGTGTGTAAGTTTTTGAGTGTGTGTGTGTAAGTTTTCGTGTGTGTGCGTAAGTTTTCGTGTGTGTGTGTGTGTAAGTTTTTGTGTGTGTGTGTAAGTTTTTTTGAGTGTGTTTATGTTTTTGTGTGTGAGTATGTTTTCGTTTGTGTGTGTAAGTTTTTGTGTGTGTGTGTGTAAGTTTTTGCGTGTGTGTGTAAGTTTTTGTGTGTGTGTGTGTGTGTAAGTTTTTGTGTGTGTGTAAGTTTTTGTGTGTGTGTGTGTAATTTTTTGAGATTGGTTGTTTTTTTGTTTGTGTGTGTGTGTGTTTAAGTGTGTGTGTGTGTAAGATTTTGTGTGTGTGTATGTTTTGACGTGTGTGTGTAAGTTTTCGTGTGTGTGTGTATAAGTTTTTGTGTGCTTGTTAGTTTTAGTGTGCTTGTGTCAGTTTGTGTGTGGGTGTGTGTGTGTGTGTGTGTGATTGTTTGTTTGTGTGTGTGTTTTTTTTTGCGTGCGTGTGTTATTGTTAGTGTGTTTGTTTTTTAGTTTTTGTGTGTGTGTGTTATTTTTTGTGCGTGTGTTTTAGTTTTTGTGTGTGTGTAATTTTTTGTTTTAAATTTAGTTTTTTTGTGCCTGTTATTTTTTGCGTGTTTGTGTCAGTTTTTGTGTGTGTGTGTGTAAGTTTTTGTTTGTATAAGCTTTTGCGTGTGGATATAAGTTTTTTGTGTGTGTGTGTAAGTTTGTGTGTGTGTGTGTGTTTGTTTGTGTGTGTTTGTTTTTGTGTTTTTTAGTTTTTTGTGTGTGTGTGTTAGTTTGTGTGTGTGTGTGTGTGTGCGTGTAAGTTTTCGCGCGTGTGTGTAAGTTTTTGTGTGCATGTAAGTTTTTATGTGCATGTAAGTTTTCGTGTGCATGTGTAAGTTTTTGTGTGTGTGTGTGTGTGTGTAAGATTGTTTGTTTGTTTATTATAGGTAGTTAGTGTTTGTAATATTTATATTTTTTGATTAAGTGATATTTTGTGTGTGTGTGTTTGTGTTTGTGTGTGTGTGTTAGTTTGTGTGCGTTTGTGTTAGTTTTTGTGTGTTATTATGTTTTCGTTTGTGTGTGTTAGTTTTTTTGTGTGTGTGTTTAAGTTTGTGCGTGTGTGTGTTATTTTTTTTGTGTGTGTGTGTGTGTAAGTTTTTGTGTGTGTAAGTTTTTGTGTGTGTGTGTGTAAGTTTTTGCGTGTGGGTGTAAGTTTTTGTGTGTGTGTGTGTGTGTAAGTTTTTGTGTGTCTAAGCTTTTGTGTGTGTGTATGTTTTGACGTGTGTGTATAAGTTTTCGTGTGTGTGTGTATAAGTTTTTGTGTGCATGTAAGTTTTAGTGTGAATGTGTAAGTTTTTTTTTGTGTGTGTGTGTGTGTGTGTGTGTGAGTTTTTGTGTGTGTGTGTGTAAGTTTTGGCGTGTGTGTGTGAGTTTTAGTGTGTGTGTGTGTAAGTTTTTGTGTGTGTGTAAGTTTGTGTGCGTGTTTGTTAGTTTTTGTGTGTGTGTAATTTTTTTTGTTAATTTAATATTTTTTTTGCATTTAATTTTTTTTGTTTGTGTGTAAGTTTTTGTGTGTGTGTGTGTAAGTTTTTGTGTGTCTAAGCTATTGCGTGTGGATATAAGTTTTTTGTGTGTGTGTGTTAGTTTTGTGTGTGTTTGTGTGTGTTTATTTTTGTGTGTGTAAGTTTTTGTGTGTGTAATTTTTTTGTGTTTGTGTGTGTAAGTTTGTGTGTGTGTGTGTGTGTGTGTAAGTTTTTGTGCGTGTGTGTGTGAGTTTTTTTTGTGTTCATGTGTAAGTTTTTGTGTATGTGTGTGTGTGTGTAAGTTTTTGTGTGTGAGTTAGTTTTGGCGTGTGTGTGTGAGTTTTCGTGTGTGTGTGTGTGTCTGTGTGTAAGTTTTGTGTGTGTGTGTGTGTAATTTTTTGTGTGATTGTAATTTTTTGTGTGCATGTAATTTTTCATGTGCATGTGTAAGTTTTTGTGTGTCTGTGTGTGTGTAAGTTTTGTGTGTGTGTGTGTGTGTGTGTGAGTTTTTGTGCGTGTGTGTGTGAGTTTTTTTGTTTTTTTTTGTAAGTTTTTGTGTGTTTGTGTGTGTGTGTGTGTGTGTGTGTGTTAGTTTTTGTGTGTGTGTCATTTTTTGCGTTTGTGTGTGAGTTTTCGTGTGTGTGTGTAAGTTTTTGTGTGAATGTAAGTTTTTGTGTGCATGTAAGTTTTCGTGTGCATGTGTAAGTTTTGTGTGTGTGTGTGTGTGTGTAAGTTTTTGTGTGTGTGTGTGTAAGTTTTGGCGTGTGTGTGTAAGTTTTGGCGTGTGTGTGTAAGTTTTCATGTGTGTGTGTGTGTGTGTGTATTTTTGTTTGCGTTTGTTTTATTTTGTGTGTTTGTTTTTTTGTTTGTGTGTTCTTGTTTTTTTGTGTGTTCTTTTTTTTGTTTTCTTACGTGTCTTATTTTGTGTGTCTGTGTGTGTTAGTTTTTAGGTGTCTTAGCTTTTGTGTGTGGTTGTAAATTTTTTTTGTGTGTGTGTTTGTTTGTGTGTGTGTGTGTGTGTGTGTGTAAGTTTTTGTGTGTGTAAGTTTTTTGTGTGTGTGTGTGTATAAGTTTGTGTGTGCATGTAAGTTTTAGTGTGATTGTGTTAGTTTTTGTGTGTGTGTGTAAGTTTTTGTGTGTGTGTGTAAGTTTTAGAGTGTGTGTGTAAGTTTTTGTGTGCATGTAAGTTTTTGTGTGCATGTTAGTTTTCACGTGCATGTGTAAGTTTTCATGTGCATGTGTAAGTTTTTGTGTGTGTGTGTGTGCGTGTGAAGTTTTTGTGTGTGTGTAAGTTTTTGCGTGTGTGTGTGAGTTTTAGTGTGTGTGCGTGATTTTTCGTGTGTGTGTGTGTTTTATATTTTTTGAGTGAGTGTAATTTTTTGTGCGTGTGTTTAAATGTTTGTGTGTGATTATGTTTTAGTGTGTGTGTGTTAGTTTTTGTGTGTGTGTGTGTAAGTTTTTGCGTGTGTGTATTAGTTTTTGTGTGTGTGTTTGTTTTTTTTTTTGTGTGTGTAAGTTTTTGTGTTTGTGTTTGTTATTTTTTGAGTGTGTGTGTAAGTTTTTGTGTGTGTGTGTGTGTGTAAGTTTTTGTGTGTATAAGATTTTGTGTGTGTGTATGTTTTGAAGTGTGTGTATAAGTTTTCGTGTGTGTGTGTATAAGTTTTTGTGTGCATGTAAGTTTTCGTGTGCATGTGTAAGTTTTTTTTTGTTTTTTTGTGTGTTTGTGTGTGTGTTTTTTTGTTTTTGTGTGTGTAAGTTTTGGCGTGTGTGTGTTAGTTTTCGTGTGTGTGTGTGTAAGTTTTTTTGTGTGTGTGTAAGTTTTTGTTCGTTTGTGTAATTTTTTTTGTGTTTTTTATTTTTTGTGTGAATTTTTTTTTGTGTGTGATTTTTAGTGTTTGCGTGTGTGTGTTAGTTTTTGTGTGTGTGTGTGTAATTTTTTGTTTGTCTTAGATTTTGCGTGTTTTTATTATTTTTTTGTGTGTTTGTGTTAGTTTGTGTGTGTGTGTGTGTGTGTGTGTGTGTGTGTAAGTTTTTTTGATTTTTAGTTTTTTTTGTTTTTTTGTTTAATTTTTTTTGTGTGTGTGTGTGTGTGTGTAAGTTTTTGCGCGTGTGTGTAAGTTTTTGTGTGAATGTAATTTTTTATGTGAATGTAAGTTTTCGTGTGCTTGTGTCAGTTTTTGTGTGTGTGTGTGTGTGTGTTAGTTTTTGTGTGTGTGTAAGTTTTTGAGTGTGTGTGTGTCTGTTTTAGTGTGTGTGAGTAAGTTTTCGTGTGTGTGTGTGTGTAAGTTTTTGTGTGTGTGTGTAATTTTTTGTGAGTTTTTGTTAGTTTTTGTGTGTGATTTTGTTTTCGTGTGTGTGTTTTAGTTTTTGTTTGTGTGTGTGTTAGTTTTTGCGTGTGTGTGTTATTTTTTGTTTGTGTGTGTGCGTGTTAGTTTGTGTGTGTGTTAGTTTTTGTGTGTGTGTGTTTAATTTTTTGCGTGTGGGTGTAAGTTTTTGTGTGTGTGTGTGTGTGTAAGTTTTTGTGTGTCTAAGCTTTTGTGTGTGTGTATGTTTTGACGTGTGTGTATAAGTTTTCGTGTGTGTGTGTATAAGTTTTTGTGTGCATGTAAGTTTTAGTGTGAATGTGTAAGTTTTTTTGTGTTTGTTTGTTTGTGTGTGTGTGATTTGTTGTGTGTGTGTGTGTTATTTTTTTAGTGTGTGTGTTAGTTTTCGTGTGTGTGTGTGTAATTTTTTTTGTGTGTGTTTTTGTTTTTGTGAGTGTGTGTAAGTTTTTTTGTGTTTTTTATTTTTTGTGTGAATTTTATTTTTTTTTTGAATTTAAGTTTTTGAATGTGGGTGTAAGTTTTTGTGTGCGTGTGTGTAAGTTTTTGTGTGTCTAAGCTATTGAGTGTGGATATAAGTTTTTTGTGTGTTTGTGTAAGTTTGTGTGTGTGTGTGTGTGTGTGTGTGTGTGTGTGTAAGTTTTTTTTTGTTTAAGTTTTTGTGTGTGTGTGTGTAAGTTTGCGTGTGTGTGTGTGTGTGTGTGTAAGTTTTTGTGCGTGTGTGTGTGAGTTTTTTTTGTGTTCATGTGTAAGTTTTTGTATATGTGTGTGTGTGTGTTAGTTTTTGTGTGTGTGTTTGTTTCGGCGTGTGTGTGTGTGTTTTCGTGTGTGTTTGTGTGTGTGTGTGTGTAAGTTTTGTGTGTGTGTGTGTGTAAGTTTTTGTGTGCATGTAAGTTTTTGTGTGCATGTAAGTTTTCATGTGCATGTGTAAGTTTTTGTGTGTCTGTGTGTGTGTAAGTTTGTGTGTGTGTGTGTGTTTGTGTTTGTTTTGTTGTGTGTTTATGTTGGTGCTTTTTTTTTTGTGTTTTCGTTTGTTTGTTTTTAATTTTTGTGAGTGTGTGTGTGTGCTTGTTTTGGCGCTTTTTTTCGTGAGTTTTGTTGTGTTCATTTGTTTTATTTTTTTTGTGTTTAATCTTGTGTGTGTGTGTAATTTTTTGCGTGTGTGTGTGAGTTTTCTAGTTTTTTTTTGTGTAATTCTTTTGTTTGTTTGTGTTTTTTTTTTTTTTTTTTTTCATTTATTTTTTTTTGTTCAGTTAATTTATAGTGTGCATGTGTTTGTTTGTTTGTTTGTGTGTTTGTGTTAGTTTTTTTTTGTGTGTGTGTAAGTTTTTTAGTGTTTGTGTATGTTTTGGAGTGTGTGTGTAAGTTTTAATGTGTGTGTGTGTAATTTTTTGTGTGTGTGTGTTAGTTTTTGTGAGTGTGTGTAAGTTTTTGTGTGTGTGTAATTTTTTGTGTGTATGTAAGTTTTTGTGTGCATGTAAGTTTTTGCGTGTGGGTCTAAGTTTTTGTGTGTGTGTGTGTTAGTTTTTGTGTGTCTAAGCTTTTGTGTGTGGATGTAAGTTTTTTTTGTGTGTGTGTTAGTTTGTGTGTCTTTGTGTGTGTAAGTTTTTGTGTGTGTAAGTTTTTGTGTGTGTGTGTGTGTGTATAAGTTTGTGTGTGCATGTAAGTTTTCGTGTGCATGTGTAAGTTTTTGTGTGTGTGTGTAAGTTTTTGTGTGCGTGTGTGTAAGTTTTGGAGTATGTGTGTAAGTTTTTGTGTACATGTAAGTTTTTGTGTGCATGTAAGTTTTTGCGTGTGGGTGTAAGTTTTCGCGCGTGTGTGTAAGTTTTTGTGTACATGTAAGTTTTTGTGCGCATGTAAGTTTTTGCGTGTGCATGTGTTAGTTTGTGTGTGTGTGTGTGTGTGTTTTAGTTTTTGTGTGTGTGTAAGTTTTGGCGTGTGTGTGTTTTCGTGTGTGTGCGTCAGTTTTCGTGTGTGTGTGTGTGTAATTTTTTGTGTGTGTGTTTAATTTTTTTTGAGTGTTTTTAAGTTTGTGTGTGTCAGTTTTGTATATTGTGTGTTTTTTTTTTTTTGTTTTTGTGTTTTTTTTTTTGCTAGTTTATGTGTAAGTTTTTGTGTGTGTGTGTGTGTTTAAGTTTTTGTTTGTGTATGTTTTTGTGTGTGTGTGTGTATTTGTTTGAGTGTGTGTGTAAGTTTTTTTTTGTGTTTGATTTGTTTTTATTGTGTTTTTTTGTAATCATGTTTGTTTTTAATATTTGTCGGTTGTGTTTATTTGTTCGTTTGTGTTTTTATTAGTTTGTGTGTGATTGTTTTTTTTCGTGTGCTTGTGTAAGTTTTTGTGTGTGTGTGTGTGTGTGTAAGTTTTTGTGTGTGTGTGTTAGTTTTGGCGTGTGTGTGTAAGTTTTCGTGTGTGTGTGTGTCTGTTTTTGTGTGTGTGTGTAAGTTTTTGTGCGTGTGTGTAAGTTTTTGTGTGTGTGTAAGTTTTTGTGTGCATGTAAGCTTTTGTGTGCATGTAAGTTTTTGCTTGTGGGTGTAAGTTTTTGTGTGTGTGTGTGTAAGTTTTTGTGTGTCTAAGCTATTGCGTGTGATATAAGTTTCTTGTGTGTTTGTGTAAGTTTGTGTGTGTGTGTGTGTGTGTGTGTTTGTGTAAGTTTTTTTGTGTGTAAGTTTTTTTTGTGTGTGTGTGTAAGTTTTTGTGTGTGTGTGTGTGATAGTTTTTGTGTGTGTAAGTTTTTTCGTGTGTGTGTTTGTTTTAGTGGGTGGGTGTGTGTTTGTTTTGATTGTATGTTTGTGTGTTTTTGGTTTTTTTTGTGCGTTTTTGTTTGAGTTTTTTTTGTGTTCTTGTTTTCTGTTGTTTTTATGTGTGTGTGTGTGTGTAAGTTTTTGTGTGTGTGTATTTTTGTTAGTGTTTGTTTGTTTTATCGTGTGTGTGTGTGTTAGTTTGTAAGTTTTTTTTTTTTTTGTGTTTTTGAGTTTTTGTGTGAATGTAAGTTTTCGTGTGCATGTGTAAGTTTTTATGTGTGTGTGTGTGTAAGTTGTGTGTGTGTGTGTGTGTGTAAGTTTTGGCGTGTGTGTGTAAGTTTTCGTGTGTGTGTGTGTAAGTTTTCGTGTGCATGTGTAAGTTTTTGTGTGTGTAAGTTTTGGCGTGTGTGTGTAAGTTTTCGTGTGTGATGTATGTGTATATATATATATATATATATATATATATATATATATATATATATATATGTGTGTGTATATATATATATATATATATATATATATATATATATATATATATATATATATATATATATATATATATATATATAAACTTTAGCGTAAAGAGCGTGGCGTTGAGGAGGGGACAGCTCCTTTCATATACGGAATAATTTCTGTTCGTTTTAAGTTTTAATGTCGCTCCTTACTTTCAGTTTAAAAAACTTGTTTTTTTATTTAATTTCTGATCGTTTTTTAGTTAATGCAGCTTTTATTTTGGCTCGCCGTCATTGAATAAGTAAACAAAATTTGCATAAATATTTTTATTTTCTTTTGCTAAATGGCTGTCTCTAAATTTGGTTCTGACGTAATTACAAATTAACTTATGTAACGAACTTCTATATTCGTATATTTTTCTTCTGGCAAAAAATACAAAGTTGCAGATTTTTGCAGATATGAGCTTGAAACCTATGTTATAGGGTTTTCTGATACGCTGAATCTGACGGTGTGATTTTCATTAAAATTTTTTCACTTTTAGGGGATGTTTCCCCCCTCTTTAAAAAAAAAAAAATCGGGTAAATTTTACTCAGGCTCGTACCCTTTGATGAGTAATACTAAACTTAATAAAATTTATATATATATATAGAATCAGCATTATAAACACATTCTTTTGATACATTTATTAACATCAAAATTCCGTTTTTAAAAGTTTGGATTACTATTGAGCCGTGTCGCTTGTTTTTTTATTGTTTTTTTTTATTAAGTATATTTTATTAAGTATATGAGGGGGAGGGTTCCCCCCATAGTCAATAACACACACTTTAAGTTAAAAGTTTAAAAAAAAATTTTGATTAACAACCCCCCGAACCACAAAGGCCGTTTTAATTAGAATAGATGTCTCTTTTGAAAGCACTAAAAAAAAAATGTAGCGTAAAGAGCGAGGTATTGACTTGGGGGAGAACCCCCTCACATAC
Source organism: Artemia sp. Qi Xiang Cuo (assembly GCF_049724085.1). Lineage (NCBI taxonomy): Eukaryota > Metazoa > Arthropoda > Branchiopoda > Anostraca > Artemiidae > Artemia > Artemia sp. Qi Xiang Cuo. The sequence continues at coordinate 35,977,963 of NC_142805.1, forward strand.
ATTATAATTTCTGTTTTTTTTTATTTAGCAGTATGAAATTAATAATAGGAGCACCTTAATGAGCAATAAACAAGAGGAGGAGGAGGGCAAAATTTGACCTCTTAAGCATTTATCCAACAAAATGGAAAATTCCTCTTCCCAGAATAATTTAAATCCACGACGATACCAATCTCGTAGAAATAAACTAAAATCACGTTTGGGATTCTTTCCAATCATAGCGGGGTAAGTATTCTCCCACTGATCACATTTATCATAGTGACAATTGGAGCACAGGTGCCCTCCAGGATGAGAGTCACACACCTCCTCAATACATGAAATACATCCTTTAATTTGTACTGCATAGCCTCTATGTAATTTACAAGGATTACAGAATTTACACTTTTCACTATAGTCATCAATAATTGTACAATTCTCACATTGATTCCAACTGCCAAGATTGTACATGCACAATGGGCATATATAGAACATTTTTCGGTTTCCGATGTCAACTCACTCAGAGCTAAAATTAAACTGATCCTCTTCGTTCGATAAATTCAATGAGAGGGAAAGGGGGGAGGAGTACCTCTGTGACGTTACATCATTCAAATGATGGGGGGGACCATCTACATTGAATCCATTGGCAATATTTTCAAAAGTATATCCACTATATGATTCTGCTTTGTTCCAATTAATATATCAATAAATTGAGTATAAGCATTTGAATCACATTTTAAAAGTTTCATACAATAGTCCAATGTGGGAGAATCACTCCTCATTATATTGTCAAGTGTTCCCTGACATGAGAATATCCTGCATTTAAGAGATAACTTGAGAAAATCGCCATACTAAGTAATCTGTTTGTCCATGAACATTATATCTGATCTAAGTCTGTCTTTCTCAAATTTACTCTCTTTTTAGTCCTTTCACTCCGACTTCTGATTCTAGACTGACCATTATTCAATAGCCCTCACCAGACAAGAGAGGAAACCTTTCTGATTTCGAAACAATTTTATTGATTAATTACAACAACATCAATAATACAGAGCATGTACAATTAGCGATACTGTTTATTGTCTTCAATATGTTTCACCAATGCACTTAAAGCACATTGAAGTCTATTCACATGTGCTATATAAACTTTAGCGGCAAAACATAATTGATCCTCCATTTTAAATTTGCTCAAGGATATCACATATCTTGCATATACTGCATCCCATTCCAGACAAAGGCGCGATCCTTTCGTAATTTCCACTGCAATGTTTGGTGCTCTTGTATTATTACCATCAACTCCACTATCAACTTCTAATAGGGTAAACATTCCACTCATTATTACAAATATATATCCAAATGAGTAAAGTCAAACTGTTCTTCTCACTCCTTGAATTATATTCACAGACTAATAAAACTATAGCAAATATCCTTTCTTTATATTCACTCCGCCACTACTATGTAAACAAGCCCTCTGATTGGCTTAGAAGGAAACATGTGATCTAACTGTTTCCGGGAAACTCATAACATTTGACTTGAACAACAACATCAAATAAATCGACCTTGACATTCGCTGAGAGCGTGCACTTACAACAACAACAACAAATAAATCGACCTTGGAAAAAGAGGTCATTGACCCCATTAACAACGTGTTCTCCCTAATGACTCTATGCCCTTATTTGGAGTCCCGTCAGTATTCTATGCCCATATAAGGAGTCCCGTCACGACTGGCACCCCCCCCCTTCTACTCCCTAAAGCTAATCAATTTTACAAATCAGTTATAGTCAGAACCCCAGGAAAATTTTGTACCTTATTTGCATAATTTACATCACATTCTACCGCTGCATCGCTGATTAACGCTACGTTGACAAAGGCGATGCAGAGGCAATCTAACTGCCTATAGGCAATTAGCTCACGCATCCAAAGCAAGACACTGTTTCAATGTTTTCTCCTGAGCATTGTTTGCGCCTTTGAGTGATTAAACAAAAAAACACGTTTTTTTCAACTGAAAGTAAGGATCAACATTAAAACTTACAAGAACATAAATTATTACGATATGGGGAGGATACCCCCTCCACAATACCTCGTTCTTCACGCTAACGTTATTTAGAATGTTCAAAAAGCTATCTTATTCTAATTTAACGAACCTTGTGTTTCACTTTTTGTTCGCAAAGGATTGGTATACAATGCAATACTTAAGCGTAAAGAGCAAAGTATTTTAAGTGGAACCATCCCCCACATCCCACCACTGAACATTCCCCCAGAGAAAATTTGCCTCCCGATAAATGTCTGTTTACTTCCCAATAACAAATGCTATGTGTCAGCAATAGGCAATAGACTTTTCTTTTTTGAATTAAATGAAAAAAAAAAATTCAACTGAAAGTAAGGTACGACACTAAACCTTAAAACGAACGAAAATGATTCCGTATACGAAAGGTGGTGTTCCCTCCTCAGCGCATCGCTCTTTACACTAAAGTTTGACTCTTTGTCCCAATTCTAGTTTTTAAAACAATAAAAACTTTAGCGTAAAGAGTGAGGCGTTGAGGAGGGGACAAACCCTTTTCATATACGGAATAATTTGTGTTTGTTTTAAGGTTTAATGTTGCTCCTTACTTTCAGTTAAAAAACGTGTTTTTTATTTAATTTCTGAACGTTTTTCAACTAATTAAGGTTCGAATTTGGCTCACGATCTATGAAAAGTTAAAACAAAATTTCCAAATTAATTTTGAAAGATTTATTCCTTATATAAAGGGTTTAACGCCCATTCTATTTAACCCCCGTGTTTCAGTAAACGCTAGCAGTAAAGCCCCAATGCATTGAAAATATACTTGCACTTTCACAAGCCTGAGGCATGGATATGTGTGTGTATTTTCAAGTAATTGGGTTACCAGGGCCATTTACCTATTACTATGAACTCTACATGGGTTGGCAGACAGGTTTTCTATTATGACGTTCATTTTTTGTGTGTCAATCGATTAAAGAAAGATTGGTGGTTAGTCAATATAATAACTTGATTAGTCAGTTTTTTAAAAAACTTACTGAGTTATAATATACTCGATTAGAAAAACCCGATATAACGTCCGCAAACTTCATCCCAACTTTCATAATGTTTTAAGACATTGTTTATAGTACACCATATATTATTAACTTTTGAAAACAATTCATTCGTCAATTTTAAATGTTATTACACATTTCATTATTTTATTTCCCAAAAAAAAAATTAAAGACAAACGTTTTAGTAGTAAATTCAAATTTCAGATGGGCTTAGCCCCCCTCCCCTCCAACAAAACAAGAACTTAAGAAAATGAGGAGTATATTAGATAGAAACGTCAAAGCATACTTTTTTTCTATTATGTAAATAAAATCTCTCCTCCATAGGTATGTTTACAAGTTTTAATTGTTTTGAAAAACAGTTCTTTATCATTCAGAAACAAGCTTTTCCAAACATGTAGTATTTTTTTCTGGTTTGAATGAAAAGCTTACGTATTACAAAGAGAGAGTGAAAGTTTTAGGAGTTGAATTGCATAGGCTCTTGCTATAAACGGGATTTGTCTAATTCCGATGTCACGGCAGATGACTTTGGGAAAAAATTAGCGTGATAGGGGGCCTAGTTTCCCTCCATTTTTTTTTTTTGGTTACTTAAAAAGGACATTAGAACTTGTAAGTTTCGTTCGAATGAGCCTCCAGAGAGGGAATTTAAACTTTTATATTAGGTTTCTCTGATAATGTAATTTTCATTAGCGTCTTATTAATCTTAGAGGGTGTTTCCCCCTTTTTCGACAATAATTCAAATTTTTCTCATGAACGTAACGGTTGACTAGTCTAGCTATACTTGATGAAACGGAGATTTTTGAAATTGTTATCATAAGGATTCGCTCTTTAAGCTAAAGTTTTTTATTGTTTAAAAAAAAATAAAGTTGTGAGACATGGTCAAAGTTTAGCATAAAGAGTGAGGCGATGAGGAGGGGGGCACCCTCTTTCATATAGGGAATAATGTCTGTTCGTTTTAATGTCGCTCCTTACTTTCAGTTTAAAAAAACTTGTTTTTTTTTATTTAATTTCTGATCGTTTTTTAGTTAATGCAGCTTTTATTAGCATACAAAATTTTACTTTTGTTTTTCTAAATGAATGTCTTTACAAATTAACTTACGTAACTAACTTATATACTCACGTATTTTTCTTCTGGCCAAAAATAAAAAGTTGTAGATTTTTGCAGATATGTGCTTGAAACCTATGTAATAGAGTTTTCTGATATGCTGAATCTGACGGTGTGGTTTTTATTAAAATTCATTCACTTGTAGGGGGTGTTTCCCCCCTCTTTAAAAAAAAAATCGGGTAAATTTTCCTCAGGCTCGTAGCCTTTGATGAGTGATACTAAACTTTAATAAAATTTATATATTTAGAATCAGCATTATAAACACATTCTTTTGATACATTTATTAACATCAAAATTCCGTTTTTAAAAGTTTGGATTACTATCGAGCCGTGTCGCGTGTTTTTTATTGTTTTTTTCTATTACGTATATGTTTTTACGTATATGAGGGGGAGGGTTCCCCCCTTAGTCAATACCACACTCTTTACGTTAAAAGTCTAAAAAAATTTTTTATTCACAACCCCCTGAATCACAAAGGCCGTTTTAATTAGAATAGATAGCTCTTTTGAAAGCACTAAAAAAAAATTTGTAGCGTAAAGAGCGAGGTATTGACTTGGGGGAGAACCCCCTCACATACATTATAATTTATGTTCGTTTTTATTTAGCAGTATGAATTAATAATAGGATCACACTAATGAGAAATAAACAAGAGGAGGAGGACGGCAAAACTTGACAGATTAATCATTTATCCAACAAAATATAAAATTGGGTTGTTTTTTTCATTATTAATTTTGCCTTTTTTTTCAAGGAATTTGAAACGTGCAAAAAACCCCCTTTTGAAAAGAAAACAAGATGGAGCGAAGCTGCCTTAATGCAAGCCGCAAGAGCATCAATTATCAAATATGCTGGTAGAATTACACACGATCTGAATCGGCCAACGACCACCCAACTTATAGTGCTAGGGCCCTCTAATGCTAATGTCGACTGTACGCTAGGTGGATGGAAGTTGAAGAGAAGGGACTACTTCTAATACTGTCACTGCCCTACATAATGAAGATTGCTAGCTTCACCTTCATCATGTTTTGCCAAGGAGTTTAGATGTAGATGCCTAGTCAGAATTTGTAATTATATGCACAATTTTTTCTTTTTCTATTTTCAAAAATAAGGTAAATTTTCTCAGGCGTATAGCTCTTGATGAGTAAAACTTAAATTTGTTTCTAAGCTATTCTATAATAATAATAATCCTATTTTATTTTCTTTCATTCACCAAATTAGTAGTATATAAATGAATGGTTATAACACTGAAATAGTTCATCATACATTTCTAAAGCACCTTACCTTGTAACTTCTCCTCTCGCCTAGAAGTTTTTCTAATGCAATAATCCAATATTCCTTTAGACAAACGAACTATATTAAAACATATAATTTGCTATTTCACAGATGACAACCATTCTTAAACTGGGGTATGTTTTGCAGTAAGCTTTTGCGCATATCCGGCGCTTATCAAAATCTCCTATCGCTACATCTGAATTTTAATCCGGTCGATAGATATAATTTGAATTTTAAGTGGGATTCATGTGACAGGATGTATATTTCAGATAAAATATATTAAAACATAGGAAGAGGCTTTTTAACATTCTTCAATTATGTCTTCACAGTGTTGTCAATAAACATTATCCTGCGTAACCCCATGTCATTGAAACATTTAGGGGTATTTTAAACCGTTTTTTCGAGAAAGAATTTGAGGCCGTTATCTTTGAACAGTGCTGGGAAATGTGATATCCCAACTCAAAAGGATATTGAGCTTCCTACCTCGAAGGAACCCCCCGGTTCCCATGGGTCCTCACAGGGGGGGGCTCTTAAAAAGACCATCCATCATTTTAATTGCACTTTAATTGTTGATATGGATGGAGAGAAAAAAAAGTTCTTCTCTCTCTTACAATGATTTATTTAGTCCATGTCAACTATGTCCACAACTTCAAACAAATCCGTTGCCAAAAGAGATAGTAAAATTTGGAGTGTTGAGAGAGTAGTATCACCAACCACTAACATATGGGACTTGGATCCATTATCTAAAGCTAAGGAGCAAGTGCTCATACAGCATACCACTTCAGCCTAACGATGGCTGAAATTCATTGAGAGTTATATTGAAGAGGGTCAAGCACTAGAATTGGACCCATATTTTGCATTTTTATTCTGAAAATTTTCGGAATAAGACCATTAGTTTTTTTTATCATTCTCTTGTTCTAACTTACCCTTCTAAGAATAAGACTACATTTTCCTGACTAAAACAATATATATTTTTTTTAACATGTTCAGTTGTTATAATGAAAGACTTGTGGCAATGTAACTTTTTTTTTCTTCTTCTTTTAATTGTTCAGGTGGTGGGACAATGACTATGAGAAATTGACATAGTTTAATAACTTTATGAAAATAATGGTTATTTTACATAAAAATGAAACTTTTTTTTCTATAGATTAATGATATAAAACCACCACCGACACCATTGAGTGATGAATCAAGTGCATTTACAGGATCAATTTTGTCACCGCCACCGGAGTTCAGTGATGAAGCTACACTAGTTCTTGAGAATATGGAGTGGCATAGGGGGTTCCTTAATGATGTTTTTGGGGAAATGGCTAGCCTAGATGACTTAAGCTGTGATATTGACATGCTTGAGGATCCGGAGTGGACAGATAGTTTTATGCGTGAACATTTAGGTGATGCTACTAGTGCATCTGAACCGGGTCCTCATAAGGAAAGACCATCACAGGACTATACAGACTGGCTCGAGCAATTGTCCCTACACACCTTGGAATATGTACTAGAGGACCTCTTGCCATTTCCATCCAATGTGGTTGAACAGACTGGTAGTGGTGGTGGTGTTATTGACAAGTCCCTGACACTTTCCACCATTCCACCTCGTTTTATAGATAGTAGTAGTGAAACAACAGCAACACTATCCCATATTCCGGATTTTTTTCTGTCCAACTCTGCCTTGCACCACACATTGGTCTACAGCGCCAAATTCGGTGACTCCTTCAACTCTCTAGTGTCGGGGGATATAATAACAGATCCCCTGGCCATTACACATTCATATACTGATAAGATTCGAGCCATTCTTGAAAAACAAATGGGGGTGTGGGGAGTGGGGGTCAGTTTAAAAGTATCAATAGCACTAAAAATATTTTTTTTAAATGAAAGTGCGGGTGAGATGTATTCGAAATACTTGCACACAGAGATGTTGTCAATTCACCCGAATTTATAAATTTTTGGGGTGTTTTTTATAAATTGGGCTATTAGTATTAAAATTATGTGGGAAAATTATAACGAGGGGGGTAGTGGATCTGTGGTTTTATTTATTGAGAGTTTAAATGTTAATATTTGTAGGTTTAAAAAGGATTTTATTGTAAGAGGTGGACATGGGGAGAGGGCAATTGAATTAAAATATCATTCAGATTTAGAGGGGTGTAGGGGGATACAACGAATCTGTTTCGATACGAGGCTGCAGTGTTTCAAGTATGCATTTTTAATTCCGACATACAGACCTCCGCGCAATGATGCCTCTAAGAAAAAGTTAGATAAAATGGCAGTTAATGGTATGGTGGGTTCAAAGTTCCCCAAAGTAAATTTTAACTGTTTAAATGGTCAATATCCCGTGACACTAAAAGGAATAGATATTTTTGAGCGGGCTAATGCACATTTAAAGATTGGTGTCACGGTGTTACAGTATGAAACAGAATTTGAAGAGGGTCAGTGTTCCGATAAGAAGGGTGTATTATTTCCAGTGCGGGCTCCTTAAATTGAATCAGTAGAAAATTGGGTGTGGCTTCTATACACCCAACCCACAGACTCCGATTCAATTGGTCATTTCAATCCGATTACGGATATTAGTAGGGTTCTAAGTGAGGTTAAAAAGGGGGGGCGTGGGGGTGTATGCTATTACTGTCCAACATGTCTCTCAAGATTTCGCTCTGATTTAAAGTTAAAGCATCACATGAAACACTGTAAACGTCATGGATACCAGGCTGTGGAGACGTTAAGCGGAGATAGAGCGATCTTACGTTTTAAAAATTTTCAAAACACGCTCCTGCAGAGCAATAAGATGGCTTTGGACTGCGAGGCTAAGCTGACAGACGTGTGCGATCCGTCAAATTCAAATCGTGTTAAAATACATGAAGCCATAGGGGTCTATTACGCTCACGCGTAACGAGATTCCAATAATACCATGCAAGTGTTGGATGTAGTGGCGATGTTAGGTGACGGAGAAGACTGCATGCGCTCAGCATTGGTCAGTCTAATCAAAACAGTTAATGGTGCAATTTCGCTCCTTCGTTATACAAACTATTCTATGCTCCTATCACCAGATAACATAGTGGCCATTAAAAATCGTAAAATGTGTTGGGTGTGCAAGGGAGAATTTGATGATGGTGTTGGGAATGGGGGAGGAGGAACGTGATCGATTATGATTATGTTTGGTAGGAACGGACCACGAGTGGGAGGAAAAGGTTAGGAGTAACCCCCCATTAATTTAATTTTAACGGTCGACAGCAGTATGTTGTGACTGTTCATGTACAAAAGTCCCACTACAACTTAAAGTCTGTTCTACTATTGCTGGCCCGTTCTGCCACCGGTGAGAGAATGGAAAGTGCGTAAGTATAGTGTAAGTTCTTATAAAATAGCGAACCTAACTCATCGGGGAATCAACTGATACTCGAGCTTACGTGCAAAACTATTTACAATGGCAACAACTTCCTGAATAAATTACTTTTTTTAGACTCGTTCAGCTTCTTCCCCAAATCCTTAAGTTAATTGATTCAGGTACAGAAAAGTGACAATTTTGATAGCTTCCCCCTCCTCAAACAGCGCGTCCCCGATGATGAAATGTATGATTTATTAACGTGTAAGGGTATATATCCATATGATTATTACAACTCTGGCTCGAGAAGCTAAAAGGATTGTTTTTTAAATTTATATCATGAAAGAGTTAAATTACGAATTACTATCCTGAGGCAAAAATAAATTTCAAGTAGAAGAAAGATAACAGTTTGTGTGCTTTGTCACTGGAAAATTTCAGGGTGAGAATCGGAAAATGCTTCTTCTAAAAATGTACATGGCAGTCCTTATAATTTGGCTTATTCACTCGAAATACGGTACTTGTGTATTATTCGACCAACACTCGAGAACAAACCGAGAAAAAACCTGTTCCTTCTTTAGTTTCTTTCAGCTTAGCGTGAGACAAGACAAAGACAAGTGACAGAATAGTTGGGAAACAAATAATTTGGGCTATATATTTGCACATTAAGGAGGTGGGGTAAAGTATTGGGACAGTTTAAGTTAGAAAACAATTCTTACTTCATAATATGCAGAATAATTGTACCTACCATATTTTGCATGCAAATCCGCTAAACTTTACCCCTCCCCCTAATGTGCACATATATAGCCTAAATTCATTTCTAAAGTAATATGTTTTCATTATGTTTTGGTATTTTTCACTAGGATTAACCTAACTTCACTTCTTGAGTGTTTGCCGTATAAGACACAAGTACCCGACATACCTTGGGCTTAAACAGACTTACAGCATGAAAATAGATCTTCAGACAAAGATGGTACACCCTCATTTATGCATCAAAGAGCCTATTGTCAATATAAAAGAGTAATTTGAGAAATCCCAACCCAACCATCAGCATTTATGTTACTTCATTTCGTTTTGTCACAATAAATTGGGCGACATGTTTATGCTTAAGTAATTAAGGGTTGCTGTAGCATTGACTAAAATATTTGTGGTCCATTCCCCCTGTATTTACAGCTAGCTTAGCAGTTTTTAAAGGCAAGACTAATTCGTTTGTACTCACCTTTTCACAAGAGCGTTTCCAGGATTTCTGTTCAGAGGGGGGGGGGTATAGCATTGACTAAAATATTTGTGGTCCATTCCCCCGGTATTTACAGCTAGCTTAGCAGTTTTTAAAGGCAAGACTAATTCGTTTGTACTCACCTTTTCACAAGAGCGTTTCCAGGATTTCTGTTCAGAGGGGGGGGGGGTATCCTTTAGCCGCCCATTGAAGCTTTTTACAATTCTCTTACTGAGAGTGAGTGCACCACTAGCGACTACAAATTTGCTAAGAGGATTTGGGCAAAGGGAGGATGTAAAAATGGGTGGGATTATTGTAAGATATACTTGGCGAGTGACGTACTCACTCTTCTGGACATTGTTTGCAAAAATACGGATAAAATATATGGCTATTTTGGGTTATATTTGGTTTTTTATTTTTCAACTCCCCAGTTGTTGATGGACTTTATGCATAAAATCTGCAGAGAAGAATTAGTCCTGATTATCGATATGGATCAGCATCTGTTTTTAGAGAGATAAATGAGGGGTGGGTATGTTTTTCACGGGGATTGTATCATGAAAACTGATCCGAGTGGACAGCACACCGATGAAAAGTCGGACGCAGTTTTTTTGGATATGAATTCTCTTTAGCCATGGGCAATGTCTCACTACTGTTTGCCATGTGGCAATTATAAACGCCTTGACGATTACTGTGGTTCGAATGTCCCCGACAGTGCCATCGTTGAGAAGACTAGGGCACAGGGATGGTTTTTTTAAATTGACAGTGGAATACCGATGAAAATCTATGACTTGATAAAAGACTTTGTTTTTTCGTGCATAAATAGAACGACGGTCTGGGACTCTCCAAGTCCCTAAAATTTATCTTTAGTAAAGGATGGGAGTATGCACTGGGTACCTTCAAAACAAAAACTAATTGCCGACCTCAACCCGAAACAGAATATCATTGTTCATCACGTGCTATTGAAATGGATGGTGTCCAAAGGTTTCAAGGTCACAAAGATTCATAGAGCCCTCAAATTTGATCAAAAGCCTTACATGAAAACGTTTATTGACACCTTTGTCAGTAAGCGCTCACAAGCGAAAACGAAAGTTGAAAAAGAAGTCTATAAACTCATTTTGAACTCAGCTTTCGGTAATGTGCGAGAGCGTATGACACAGAAGTCGATGTGACTTGTAACCAACCCCAATGATTGTGCTCGAATCATTGCGGATCCAAACTTCACATCGTTCACAATCATAGACTCTAATATGGTGCTTCTACATTGCAAGAAAAGAAACAGTGTATTAATTAAAAATATTGCAGGTGGAAGTGCAATAACCGTAATATCCTAGAAACTCATTTTGTCATTTTAGTATAATGTATGCAAGGTACCGTGGCTGATTGAAGGACAAGTTCAAGTGTACTACAGGGACACTGATTCACTCCTGTTAAAAGTCAAAATTGAAAATCTATTGAATGATTTGGAAAATGGCGAGTACATTAGCTCACGAATGGACTACACTAACTGGGAGGAATCCCTCTACCCAGAGCTAGTGAAACGCCAGGCCCCAAATCAATTGTTAATGTTAAAATCTGAAACGGGTAGCGATCTGATATCCAGTGGTGTATTTCCTGGACCGAAGGTATACTGTGTGGAAACGCACGGCAAGGATATCAAACAAGTTTGCAAGGGGGTACCTACACACTTTGTAAAAAATAATTTCGACATGAGTGTGTATAGAAACTGTGTGGAACGTAGTTTAGTGCCAAGGGCGAAAGTCATGGCGATTCGCTCTTTACAATTTAAAAACTACAAAGTTAGAGTTTAGAAAAAAGCAATTTCTGTCATATCGTAAAAATTATTTTTAATTGAGTTTGGTGTGAAGTTACTACCACACGGGAATTATTTAATTTCACACCGAGTTGAATGTATATATTACAGAAAACAACTCGGTCTAGAAAAATTAACTTAAATTCACTAAAAAAAAGAAAGTATAAATTGGGTGGGAGGGTTTTTTGGGTAATTAGGTTTTTTTTTATTTTTTTAATTCTTTTTTTTTCTCTATCACAATCAATTTTCAATGTGTGTGTGTGCAAGGCAGATCAATTTCCAGTATTTAATGCCGGCTCCGGCCCGGGCCCGCCGCAGCGGGCCCCCGCTTCCCGGCGCTTCCCGGCCCCGGCCGCCGCAGCGGCCGCCCCCGGGGGGGGGAGGGGGGCCCCAAAATTTAAAATGTTGTAAATAAAAGTGTATGATATTATTTCACAAGTGTGTGCACATTAGTCCAATAAATGTTGTATTTTTTTATAAATAAATAAATAAAGAAAAAGTGTATTTATTTAAGTGTTTTTTTTTCTAGTGGCTACGTTAATGTTGTATTTTTTTATTATAAATAAATTAAAAAAAAAGTGTATTTTTTTTTATTCATTTTTAAAATGCCTTTTTCGATTTAGTATTTTTTTAAAAGTATTTTTACCTTTTTATGTCTATAATAAAGGAAAAAAATATTCCTCTTCTTCTTCTTCTTCTAGTCAGTATTATTGCAAGGAGTAGTAGTAGTAATAGAAAAATTATTTATTCATTAGACAGCCATAATTATCAGGTATTTTTCTAATCAAGCTGGTAAAGGGACAATGTATCAAATTAAAACACCATTCAGATCGTTTCTGTGTGGACCGTCAATGTCGGGCAAAACAACACTCTTAACTAAAATAATTAAAAATTGCGATAAAATTTTTGTGGAAAAGCCAAAATAAATTTACTATTGTTATAGTATTTGGCAGGATTCATATGATAAAATAAAAGTAATTGCAGCCACGACGGGATTGGTGCAGATACAATTCATACAGGGACTTAATGTTTTCAGCATTATTGAACAAAACCCTTGGTTGATTATTGACAATCTGGCTGAATCTATTGAACAATGGTCACAGAAAATACTACAACTATTCACCCTTTAATCCGGTCAAGAACATATTTCTGTAACTATTGTTCCACAAAACCTCTTTCACCAAAGGAAGTATATGTGGACACTTGCATTGAACTGTCCTAACTATATCGTGAACAGAGCTGTGCGTGATTGTATCTCGCCAATAACCCTCAATAAAAAACTATATGCAGGTGCCCCCAAATGTCTGCTCTCAGCATACAATCATGTAACTAATAAAACCTACGGCTACATCCTATTGGATGTTAATCAAAGGACACCCGAGGATCTGCGTGTAGTCACAGATATTTTTGACAATGAAATTATAGTATTTCTCCCCGTGAACACTAAAAAGACCTATTAGTTTTTATCATGACACTGAAGAAACTATATGAAAAACGACATTTGTTTTCAGTTCTAAGCACTTCAAAACCTCCGCTCAGGAAAACAATACTCAAACACGGTATTGAAAACAATTTCAGTAATCTAATATCTGAAGTTTGTTTAAATTTGATCGAGGGTAATGTTCAAGTGCCAGAAGTAGTTAAGCAGCAGGCAAAGCAATATCGTTCCATTGTACGTACATTGGCCTCTAAAAAGAAAGGAAAGAATTTCAAAAGGAAACGACTTCTTCAGGCGGGCGGTAGCTTTTTCACACTTTCACTGCCAATAATTGCAGGACTTATGAACAGTTTTCTCTAAGGACAAAGAGAATGGAAAAACCCTATAAATCGACGCCAATAGAACTCGCTCTTTCGCCCCTCGAACACGTTGAGAACAATCTGAGTACATTCCTTAACAATGAAAATATTGAGGATGATAAAAAACTGCTTTTACTTCAAGATGCACTTTGCCGAGTTGACAAACACAAGCCCTATTGGTAGAAGCCCACTGCTGCTGCTGCTGCTGCTGATCCCAAAAAAGAATCATCTCCTCAGGATTCTGCTGGAACACAACTGAAGAAGGAGTATTTGTATTCATTTGTATTGAAAATTGGAAATATATTGCCCCAATAAAATCGTGAAAAATGAACACGACTCCTAGCCTATCTCTTGGAAAGTGGACAAAATCAAATTCAAGTTGAGAGCAATGGGACAGGGATTATAATTCAGGGCAAGAGCTATAACTACTTGATTTAATCTATGATATGGTTACAAATCGTAAAGGACTATTATCATTTGACACTCATCTATACAACTTTCTAAATACATTAAACTTCCCCAAAAGTCTTATTGGCAATAGACAAATTCTAAAAAAATTAAATGAACATGCATCATCATCATCATCATCAACAACATTGAGACCATTAAAAAATGAACTTGAAGAAGAAGATTTTAAATCAATTTTAGATCATACTAGCACACCACTGATAGCGAGATAAAAGCAAAAACGTATCAACTCAACATCATCGCTATCATCATTCCCCTCCCTCCAAACGGCCCGCATTCAACCGGGTAGCGGTCACGGCGCAACGTGTATGCGTCCAGAATGTTTGATGTTATGTATGATGCTTATGAAGGCATTAGCAAAATAAGGGGTTTAAGTTCCCACACAACTCTTCCCGAATCTACTGGCTCTCACGCTTTGAGAGTGCAAGAATCGCTAAAGGTCGAACCTATTTACAATCTGCATAAACATCATAGACTTCGTGCTAATCAATATCGAAAAACTAAAGCCTTTTACCCATTGCATATAATGCAAGCAGATCTCCTGACTCTAGATGAGCTTCAAAGACGTCACAATACACCATACAAGTACATTCTACTTGCAATCAGTGTTTATAGTCGCTATGCATATGCAATTTCATTGCGATCAAAGAGAGGTGTTGAAGTTGCTCAGGCCATTGAAAGTATTCTCGAACAGGATTCGTATAAAAAAATTCAAACTGATCGCGGTAGTGAATTTGTTAACCCCCATGTTGCAAAAGTACTAGAGAAATATAGTACACTTCTCTATCATAGTCACAGTCCTATAAAGGCTGCAATGGCCGAACGATTTATAAGAACTATTCGAATTTTAATTTCAATATATTGTACATTGAAAAATAAACCGGATTTTATTCATGATCTTGATAAAATCATGTTGATTTATAATCAACGACCTCATCGATCATTGTCCAACTCTACGCCAACGGAAGTTCATCATTCTGATCATGATACAATTGACACCTTTCTTAAACAGTATTCCAATGAATCGGCTGTCAAGAAGATGAAAAAAAAATTCAATGTTGGTGATAATGTTCGAATTAATAGAACAACTAATGTTTTTTGAAAAGGGGAATTACTTGTGGTTCACAAAACTTTTTAAGGTGGCAAAAATCCTAGACACCAAACCCATAACTTATCGCGGTATTTGGTATCTGCGTGATACCAAAGATGAAGAGATTCTCGGCGGCTTTTATGACTATGAACTACAAAAAGTTAAAATGCTAGTGAAATCTATTAAATTGAAAAGATATTAAAGACACGTACTCGCAGGGGTAAGAAACAGTTACTTGTTCGGTGGCTAGGATAAAACACTGATTTTGATGCTTGGATCGGTGTTGAAGATATTGACAATGCCCAATGATTTCTATGTGACTTTCATGTCCAACGTTTCCGATCCTCTCTACAATGACTTGAATACGACAAGTGATTTTTGGACAAAACTCTCCCCTACCATCAAATTTGACGGTGCATATGAAGTGGCTCTTGTCGACTGTATTCTCAAAAATACCTATGACATCCTGAGAAAGGATCGTGTGTATGATATAAAAGTTATACCACTCGATTGGACTATGAAAGGGTTGAACTATGTCGACTATGAATGGGTTGAAGCACTTAAATCTAGTGAATATCCACATCCCAAATTGAAATATATTGAATATGATAATATGAGGGACTTGTGTCGTGCAATCAATAAAAAAATCTCATATCGTAGGAATGGTACATTCCATTTTAATTATTCATTTGAACATGATAGGATTTCCATTACCTCACCTCTTGACACTGAAATAATTATTCTAAATGATAATCTAATAGATATTCTT
This sequence comes from Artemia sp. Qi Xiang Cuo, assembly GCF_049724085.1. Classification (NCBI taxonomy): domain Eukaryota; kingdom Metazoa; phylum Arthropoda; class Branchiopoda; order Anostraca; family Artemiidae; genus Artemia; species Artemia sp. Qi Xiang Cuo. The sequence goes on from NC_142805.1 coordinate 35,993,809, forward strand.
GTCTTTGAAGAGAATATGATCAATGGGAAAAATACTGACACCGTTTTCGGGATGGATCAAGCTATTTTTGCTGATTATCCACCTGGTTTCGCCTCGGACTCTTGCATATTTCTCTATGCATCCTTTTTGGAAACATCGACAGTCAGTAATTCAAATGTCCCCCTCCTACGTGTTCTTGAACGAAAAACAACTCATGAACTTGTTCATCACTATAATATAAAGCATCTTCAGTATGTTCCTGTAAACACTTCGTATTTGGAACTCTGTCAGTTAACACTAAGAAGTGAGTTGGGTGATCCTCTAGTAATAAAAAAAGGCTTAGCAGTGATTACATGTCATTTTCGACCCATTGTCAACGACAGCACAATCACCTAAAATGAACAACAGGTGAATTCCATTTGTCTTCCCCGATATTGATTGTTATGTTGGTGCTTTGAGTCCACGTCAAATAGGCAATGGATTGGACTACTACAAGGGGCGTACTAAAATGTCTGGCTATGGTCTTGGTAGCTGGTTTGCTAGGCTATTTAGTTCTGCACTACCCCTTGCCAGAAAATATCTTGTACCTGCTGCATCAAATTTTGCTGCCTCCACACTACAGGACTGGGGGTCGGGCAAGAATTTCAAGGAAAGTGTTAAGGAAAATATTAGATCTTCAGCAAGAGCCGTTGGTGAGCAACTAAAACCTCGACAAAATGGGGAGGGATGGAAAAGGATGCGTTCGCGTCATTCACTCATCAGTCTCCACCCGGCAGGAAGAAAAGGACATCAACAAGGACTTTGAGGAATAAAACAAGGAAGCCCGATAAGCAGAAGAAGAAGAAGAAAAAGAAAAAGATTGTTAGATCAAAGAAGGATTTCTTCTCTTAAGATGACTTTTATCTCCCTCACAAGGAATCATATCCATCAATTAGTTCCTCATTGAATCTATTCAATACTGAAAATGTTGATGTCAGTGTCAAGTATGGCTACTATGAACAGTTTCAATCCCAACAACCCCTCTCGGAAAATATACACTTTCAAATATTTTCCAATGAAGACTATTTCATTGATTTGTCGTAAACATTTATTGATTTAAATGTTGTGGTGAAGAAAAAGTAAGATAATACAATTCCAAATGCCAGTGATGGTCTTTCCTATGAAAACTTTATTCTTCAAAACCTATTCAAACAAATTAATGTATTTATTAATGAAAGATTGGTGAGCACTAGCAATAATTTATCAAACTATGAAATCTACATACAATTTATGATTATGACGCCAAAGGCTTACAAGGAGTTGAGAGGACAATCATTAGGCTATGAATATCGGTCAGGTATTGATACTGACGGTGAGTTGACTACTGCAGTGACCCAGGAGTATCATCTAGTTGGAAATTTAAATCATGAGATATTAAATATATCACAATGGCTACCCCCCAATGTCAAGATTGACATAAAGTTACAGATGGCCCCATCAAATTTCATTTTGAGAAAAATACTTCCTGCAGCACCCGATGCAAATGTTATTATCACATCGGCAATCCTCCACGTCCGAAAACAACGGGTTATGAGCTCTGTTGCATTGGCATTGGAAAAGCTAAGAGCCCATGGCAACAACATTAAACTTCTTGTTCCCCATATGATCACTAATTAATGGAACATTGCCTCCGATTCTCGTAGCTATATCGATTCATAATTCGTCAATGGAGAAATACCATTAAAATTGGCTTTGGCCTTTGTGAAAAGTGGCACTGCCGTTGGATCCTGGACTGAATCCCCCCACGATTTTAATTTTTTCGGTCTATCTAGCCTTGTGTAGAAAGTAAATGGTATTCCACTGCACACTTTATCATTTGACAAAAAATCCTATATAACTCTGTAAGAGTTGACTATGCAATCTTTAGATCATGATTCTAAACTATCTGAAAATGGAATATCCGATTCAATGTTTTAAAAAAATCTTGGGGTTATTATTTTGGATTTGTATGGCACACAGGATATGACCATAGTACGAACAGGGAATGTACGTTTAGAGTGTACATTTGCCAATGCTCTGACCGAGAGTATCACCTTAATATCACTGAGTCAATTTGAAACCTATTGGGAAATCACCCCCGACGGCAGTGTTCTACTAGACCTAGCACCATGAACACAAACCAAATATTCAACGTATTTAGTATGGATCCATACATTTCCCAGTACTAGTCCTATTGCATACCTTCGGACTTCATTGAACAAATTCAAAGTGTTAACAACACCCTAATCATTGTTAATAGCAGTCCGTCGACTTTGAAGACCGGTCATTGGTTATGCATCTTTCAAACAGCGAAGAATATTGAATTTTTTGACCCTCTTGGTCTATCGTATAAATTCTACGCACCATATATCAGCAACTTTATCGAAAGCAGGGGGAAAAACATTATTCAAAATCAATGAAGAGTACAGGATTTAGCAACTAAGACATGTGGCTTTCATGCACTACTCTTTTTCATGTTCAGATGTCGTGGCTACACCTACAAGCAGTTTCTCGACATCTACTTTGACTTACCTCGATTGAACGACTTTCTTGTGGATAATATAATTACAAGTTTTTTTAATTTTTATTTTTGTGCCATAATAATAAATTTTTATAAAGTTTTTTGTGAAATTTTTTATTAATAAAAAAAAATTATATAAATGATAAAAACGACTTTTCTACTCTTTAGATTTCATCCACTACTAGGTATTTGTCGACAACAACTAGTGCAGGTAGATTATCTGAATTCACAGTGTACTGATCCTGATGTAGTGCAATGTCAGTGTCATATTTTCTACAGTAGAGTGTGACTTCACTCTTGTCATATCTCTTTGTATAGTCATTGATACTATTCTCATTCATTCTATAGAATTCACATGCTTCAATTTGGCTATTTGAAGGAATTTCACAAACAGTGTCCTCAAGTGTCGAATCACATTCCGTCAGAGCCAAATAAAATAAGTGAACTTATAATAATAACAGCCAATTTCTTCGGAACGATGATCTAGAAACCATATTCGTTTTTTATTACAGCAGTTGAATCGATGACCTGGTTCCTCCTCCCAAAACAATCTAAAACCATGACGATACCAATCTCCCAGCAATAAACTAAAATCACTGTCAGGATTATTTCCAATCATACCGGGATATGTACTCCCCCACTGATCAAATTTATCTTAATGACAATTAGAGCATAGGTGACCTCTAGAATGAGAGTCACACACCTCTTCAAGAAATGAATTACATAATTTAATTTGTACACCATATCTTCAATGCAATTTAAACGGGTTGTATAATATACACTTTTCATCATACTCCTTAACCATTGTATAATTCTCACTTGATAATGACCAGCTGCCCTGTGAGTACATACATAACGGACATGTGTGGAACATTTTTTCATGTGTTGACACTCTCACTGCCACAATGAAACTAAGCTAGCAACAACAAAAATTGTCTTAGATAGGAAGAGAGAGGAGTAAATCATCCTTGAGCACCATCTTTCTCATGAAAAAGTTCTAAATTTCAAAACTAATGTTTAAAAGCATATCCACAATATCATTTTGCCGTTTCGTGATCAATATATCAATTAATTGTGTAAATGCATTTGGACCACGATGTAGAAGCTTCATACAATAGTCTAATGATGGAGAATCAGTTTTCATTATATCAACAAGCATTCCCCGAGAAAATATCTTCCTTTGAATAGACAACTCTAGAAAATCATCATCTAGAATCAAACGTTTTCCCATAAGAACTAGATTCCTCATGATTTACTCTTTCTCATATCTATCCATTTTTTTAAAGTCCCATCTCTCTCACAGCCAATTTCAGAGGAACTATAGGTTCTTGTTGTAATCGAAAAACTATATACCAATTTACTTTAGAAAGAAAAAATATCATTGACTTAGAAATGATTCAACGGCTCCTAATTACAATAACAATAATATTCACCGATTCAGTTCGTTCTCATCCGTATATTTCTATGCTACATCTAATGCAGACCGAAGTTTATTCATAGGGAGACTATTCACTTTTCCAGCCAAACATAGTTGCTCCTCCTGCTTACACTTGCTTAATGATATCACGTATCCTGCATACATACTATCTCATTCAAGGCATAGTCTACAGCCAGCGGTTATTTCCACAGCTACACTGGGTACTCGTATATCATTGCTGCTGCTACTGTCGGTTCCATCATTAATCTCCAATAATTTAAATGTACCACTCATTTTTTTCTCCACTAATATCCTCTCAAATAAACTATTCTCTCTCTCTGAATTCAATTCTCTTACTAATAAGAATTACAATGAAAATTACTCCTTATATCCGAATCCAACTACTAAACAAGTTAGTGTGTCCGCCACTCTCTCTCTCTCTCTGTTTGACCTCCAAAAAATGGGTGTCATAATAGAAAACCTGTCTGCCAACCCATGCAGAGTTCATTGTAATAGGCCAATGGCCCTGGTAACCCAATTACTTGAAAATATACAGACATATCCATGCCTCAGGCTTGTGAAAGTGCATGTATATTTTCAATGCATTGGGGCTTTACTACTAACGCTCTTAGAAAATTGGGACAAACAGTCAAAATTTACCCCCCCAGGGCATAACTTATAACCCTTGCCCTGAAGACTATGAGGGGAGTGATCTACTCAAAGTTATAATTTCCTAAACTTTAAACTGCGTGGAACAAAATGGCTATCTCAATATTTTTATTGGATGTGTTTAGGGAAATGGTGGGCATGGAAGGGGTGTTAGTTGCCTTCCAATCAATTTCGACTATTAAAAAGGGCACTAGCCATTTCAATTTCCAATCGAATGAGCCCTTTTTGAAGCTTCTACGACAACACGTCCTATAAAAACATTATTTGCCCCCAGGGCATAACTTACAATCCTTGCCATGACGGCTGTGTGGGTGTGTCCTCGTCAAAAACACAATTTCTATCTGGAAATCCACAACGCTCAACAAAATAGATATCTAAAAATTTTGATTGGATGTGTTTTGGGAAAAGGTGGGCGAGAGAGGGGGTTAGTTGCCCTCAAATCACTTTCGACTATTAAAAAGGGCACTAGACCTTTGAATTTCCAATCGAATGAGCCCTTTTTCAAGTTTCTACGACAAAGATTTCAATAAAAACTTATATGCCCCCAGTACATAACTTATACCCCTTGCCCTGAAGACTGTGGGGGAGTATCCTGCTCAAAGGTATAATTTCCTGAACTTTAACTGCGTGGTACAAAATGGCTATCTCAAAATTTTGATTGGATGTGTTTGGGGAAATGGTGGACGTAGAAGGGGTGTTAGTTGCCTTCCAATTACTTTCGACTATTACAAAGGGCACTAGTCATTTTAATTTCTAATGAAATGAGCCCTTTTTGAAGTTTCTACGACAACGCGTTCTGTAAAAACTTTATATGCCCCCAGGGCATAACTTACAACCCTTGTCCTGACGGCTGTGAGGGGGGTTGTCATCCTCAGAGACCTAATTTACAGAACTTAAAACTACGTTGAATGAAATGGCTATCTCAAAATTTGGATTGGATGTTTTTTGGGGAAAAGGTGGGTGTGAGAGGCGGGTTAGTTGCCCTCCAATCACCTTCGACTATTAATTAGGGCACTAGTCCTTTGAATTTCCGATTGAATGAGCCTTTTTTAAGTTTCCACGACAACACCTTCTATAATAACCTTATATGCCGCTAGGGCATAACTTAAAACCCTTTCCCCGAGGGTTGTGGGGGAGTGTCCTTTTCAAAAGCATAATTTATATCTGGAAATCAACTACGCTGAACAATATGGCTTTCTCAAAATTTTGATTGGATGTGTTTGGGGGAATGATGGGCGTGGGGGGGGGATAGTTGCCCTCCAATCACTTTCGACTATTAAAAAGGGCACAAGCCACTCCAATCTCCAATTGAATGAGCCCTTTTCAAAGTTTCTACGACAACTTCTTCGATACGAAGTGCCCTGCTCTAAGGGAAAAAAAAAAATAATAAATGATACATTTTGCCAACATCGTTTTTATATTCCCTCAGGGTATAACTTAAAACCCTTGCCCTAGGGGGTTGTGGGGGAGTGTCCTCCTCAAAAACATATTTTATATCTGGAAATCAATTACGCTGAACAAAATGGCTATTCCAAAATTTTGATTGGATGTGTTTGGGGGAATTATGGGCGTGGGGGGGGGGGGTTAGTTGCCCTCAAATCACTATCGACTATAAAAAAAGGCACTAGCCACTCCGATTTCCGATCAAATGAGCCCTTTTCGAGTTCTATGACAACTCCTTCGATACCAAGTGCCCAGGTATTGAGGAAAAAAAATACATTGTGGCAAAATCGTTCTTTGCTTAGGCAGCGCTATTGTGCTGCCTATGATGCTACCAAGGTAAGTGAAGGTGTCCATCTGATCTATCTTTTCGTTACCCAACGTCGCCTTTTCATCTTTACTTATTCCTAGCTTTAGTAACTTAGTCTTCTTAACATTTATTTTCAAACCTATTCTAGCACCCAGAACTCGCAAAACCTCTGAAAGTTCATTCATTTTGCTCATATTTTCATCTAGGATACTTAAATCATCAGCATAATCTAAGCCCAGCAGATTTTTTTCTCCCCATTTGATTCCATGGTCTCCCTTTGCCTTTAATACAATACAAATCCATCAAAACGATCTATATAAAGAGGGATACCATACAAGGAAAAGACCTCGGTAAAGCTCTTCTAACAACAGAATCGAACGCTTGTTCATAATCTATAAAACTGAGATACTTCTCAATTATTAACCTAAGAGTGAAAATTTGGTCGACACAAGTAGAAAGGCCTCATGAGCTCCCACGAGAACACATGTGCTGCCATCTACAATTTAGTCTAACGCTGGACGAACATAATTTATTCAAGGTTTATTGATCGAGTCTAATGGGGTCAATGACACCATTTTCAAGGTCGATTTATTTGTTGTTTCCATGTGTATTGACTCCGGGATGAAGTTTGCACATGCGCATTGACGGGGAGGAATGTATTGATCTAGGACACGACTAGGACAAGTGAATTTCCAAGAACTTGATTGCCTAATCGAAGGGGAGAGGATTTCCAAGAAATTGATTGCGTAACCGACTAGGACAAGTGGATTTCTGAGAAATTGATTTACATAATCGGTGGGGAGAATGTATTGATCCGATAACGGGAAACAGGATCACGTGTCTCCTTCTAAGCCAATCAGGGAGTCGGTTACATCTCATTCTAAGCCAATCAGAGAGTCGGTTACATAATGTTTCCCAAAAAATAAAAAATCGCCCTTGAGATTTCGTATATTGCGTTGTGATTAAATTATCATATACTTCCAAGACACAATGGATATAACATTGGAATATATTGACAAGGAAACTTCATCTACATTGATTAACAATGTGAGTTCTGTTTAGTAAATTTTCATACTTTATTTTCAAATAAAATTATTTTACATAGTCACCCTCCAGTAAATTCAGGTGACACCCCCCCCCCCACACACAATACAAACTCCACTATATATTGTTTATACTCGCTAGAAAGCTTAAAACATGTTCTTTTTTACCACGTAAACCAAACCTCCCCCCTCCACACCCCCTCCTGTTTACGACTTTAGTTCTTCCATTGGAAATAATTCTGTTTTTAATAAATTTATTCTTTATTAAATTTATGCAGTACAAGTGCCAAGGGGACATCGACTAGCCCTAGAATGGAATGAATATGCCCGTGATCTATTAAATGACATTGAGAATAAGAAGGAGATCACTAATATCACCAAGGAAATTAAAGACAATGTGTTATAGATTTCAGAAATAAAGTTTCATATATTTATTAATATTATTTTCTTAGGCTTAAGGGTCGAGGTTTGAGAATTTTAAGAGACTATTTTCCCTATTTTAATATATTTATTCAGATGACTACTGACTCAATACGGAATACAACCTGATAACCAAATCCAATATTTGTTATCTACCAGAAACTTCACGGAAAATGTACGCCACCCCACCTACAGGTAAAGATTAGGCTAGATCGTTTTCAAACTGAACAATGTAAATGGAGAAAAACATGAAAAGGGTGATAAAAGAATAAAATAAAAAGCCATAACAATTACAATTTAAGGGGAAATAAGAGGAGAGGACTCCGAGGGAGGAGAGAGTGTCTGTTAGGGACGGAGCGCAGTTTTTGGCCAACAGCTCAACATTAATTTTTTCCGCTGGATCGTTTTAAGACTGAACAATACAAATGACGAAAAACATGAAATGGGTTATAAAAGAATAAAATTAAAAAAACAATAACACGCTCAATTTAAGGGAAAATGAGAGAAGAGGACTCCAGGGGAGGAGGGAGTGTCTTTAAGGGACGGAGGGCAGTTTTTTGGTCAACAACTCAACATTAAATTTTTTTCCGCTGGATTGTTTTCAGACTGAACAATACAAATGATGAAAAACATGAAATGGGTTATAAAAGAATAAAATAAAAAACAATAACACGCATAATTTAAGGGAAAATGAGAGAAGAGGCGGGAGGAGGGAGTGTCTTTAAGGGACAGAGGACAGTTTTTTGGTCAACAGCTCAACATTAACTTTTTTCCGATGTATCGTTTTCAGAGTGAAAAACATAAAGGGTGAAAACATGAAATGGATTATAAGAGAATAAAATATAAAAAAACAATGACACGCACAATTTAAGGGAAAATGAGAGAAGGGGACTCCAGGGGAGTAGGGAGTGTCTTTAAGGGACGAAGGACAGTTTTTTGGTCAACATCTCAACATTAAATTTGTTTTCGCTGGATCGTTTTCAGACTGAACAATGCAAATGATGAAAAACATGAAATGAGTTATAAAAGAATAAAATAAAAAACAATAACACGCACAATTTAACGGAAAATAAGACCAGGGAACTCCGGGAGAGGAGGGAGTGTCTTTAAGGGACAGAAGGCAGTTTTTTGGTCAACAGCTCAACATTAACTTTTTTCCGCTGGATTGTTTTCAGAATTAACAATGTAAATGATGAAAAACATGAAATGGGTTATAAAAGAATAAAAAAAAAAATAACACGCTCAATTTAAGGGAAAATGAGAGAAGAGGACTCCAGGGGAGGAGGGATTGTCTTTAAGGGACGAAGGGCAGTTTTTTGGTCAACAACTCAACTTTAGCTTTTTTCCGTTGTTATATTTATAATTTATTTTTTGTTACGCAAAGCAGTAGTTTTTAAGTGTAGATTTAATGTTACCTAACCCCCTTATGCGAAAATTATTTATTCTAAGAAAGTGAGCTGTATTTGTTAGAGTTTCAGAAACATTACATATTTATTTAATTTAAGCCTTTTTTTTCAGATATAATAATGTTTGGTGTAATTGACACCGAATATATTGGTCTGAAATATTCCTCAACTGGCAATATTTTCGAAGCAGCTTTCTTACTCCTAGACGATCAACGGCGTGAAATTCAAAAAAAAAAACATAAAAACATAGCATTATAAAACATAAAAACATAGCATGATAAAAACATAGCATTATTCAATTTAGAAGACTTCAAATGTGAGAAATACCTGCATTCAGTACATGACCCGGAAGATGAAGTTAGATATTTCGCTCAATGGGTACTGGAAAAGATACCTAACATGAAAAAATTAGGTTAGGTAGGCTAACCTAACCTAGCCTAACATGCTGAATCTGAAAGTGTGATTTCAGAAAAATTCTTTAACCTTTTAGGGTTAACTTACCTTTTTAGGGGTGACTATTTAGGGTTCTTCTACATGCTGAACCTGCACGTGTGTTCCCTGACATGCTGAATCTGAAAGTGTGATTTCAGAAAAATTATTTAACCTTTTAGAGTTAACTTACCTTTTTAGGGGTGACTATTTAGGGTTCTCCAACATGGTGGACTTGAAAGTGTGTTCCCTGGCATGTTGAATCTGAAAGTATAATTTCCATGGCGATGAACTATTCTAAAGAATAAAGACGGCCGAGGCTTAAGATATTTATTGCTTAAACATATTTAAAACATTTGAAAAAATATATTATAACATATTTAAAAAAAAGCTTAATCCATTTGATATGAGGAAGAGCAAGAGTTTAGGTCTTTGGATATCTGATGCATTTTTTCATGTAAGGTATCTTTTCTGGTACCCATTGAGCAAAAAATCTAGCTTCATAATCCGGGTCATGTACTGAATGCGGGTATTTCTCACATTTGAAGTCGTCTAAATTGAATAATGCTATGTTTTTATCACATTTTTCTAGTAAGGGTTTATCAGTTGGCACGTTTCCCTTAACATAAACAGCTTGCACACCGAAAAAACTACATATTTCCTGAATTTCCTCTTGTACATGTTTTATTTCATTGCCATTTTCATTACGTGGTCTTATGGTTTTAACGTGAAAGCCGTTTCTAGTCATAAAATTTAGTATTGGACTCCATCTATTTTTCCCTTACTTATAAATATTGTATCTGACGTTACAGTATATAACTATGAAATTTACGCCGCTGTTCATCTAGGAGTAAGAAAGCTGTTTCGAAAATAAGTCCAGTTGTGGACTATTTTAGACCAATATATTCTGTGTCAATCACACCAAACATTTTTATATCTGAAAAAAAGGCTTAAATTAAATAAATAAGTACTTTTTCTGATACTCTAGCAAATACAGCTCACTTTCTTAGAATAAATCATTTTCGCTTAAAGAGGATAAGTTACATTCAATCTACACTTAAAAACTACTGCTTTGCACAACGAAAAATAAATTATAAATATAACAGCAGAAAAAAAGTTAATGTTGAGTTGTTGACCAAAAAACTGCCCTCCGTCGCTTAAAGACACTCCCTCCTCCCCTGGAGTCCTCTTCTCTCATTTTCCCTTAAATTGAGCGTGTTATTGTTTTTTTTTATTTTATTCTTTTATAACTCATTTCATGTTTTTCATCATTTACATTGTTCAGTCTAAAAACCACAGTTTATATAATTATTCAGTAAGTTTATCGCAGATCATTTCTGGTCTTCGTTCTCGGTGCGAATAAAAAGCTCCTCCTACTTATATCTTCACTTATGGATCAGTGTGTTTGCGTCTATCAATGAGAAATGCTTACAAAGTGAATTATTCGTAATAGCGGATTTCCACTTATTTCCGATTGTTTCACGTCAACGATCGAGCGGAAAAAATTTAATGTTGAGTTTTTCACCAAAAAACTGCCCTCTGTCCCTTAATGACCCTCCCTACTCCCCCGGAGTCCTGTTGTCTCATTTACCCTTAAATTGTGCGTATTATTGTTTTCTTCTATTGTTTTATAACCCATGTCATGATTTTCATCATTTACATTGTTCAGTCTGAAAACGATCTTGCGGAAAAAAATTTATTGTTGAGCTGTTGACCAAAAAACTGGCCTCCGTCCCTTAAAGACACTCCCTCCTCCCCTGGAGTCCTTTTCTCTCATTTTCACTTAAATTGAGCGTGTTATTGTTTTTTTTTATTTTATTGTTTTATAACCCATTTATGTTTTTCATCATTTGCATTTTTCATTCTGAAAACGATCCAGCGGAAAAAAAGTTAATGTTGAGCTTTTGACCAAAAAACTGTCCTCTGTCCCTTAAAGACACTCCCTTCTCCCCTGGAGTCCTCTTCTCTCATTTTCCCTTAAATTATACGTGCTATTTTTTTTTATTTTATTCTTTTATAATCCCATTTCATTTTTTTCATCATTTGTATTGTTTAGTATGAAAACGATGCAGCGGAAAAAATTTAATTTTGAGCTGTTGGCCAAAAGCTGCTCTCCATCCCTTAAAGACACTCTCCTCCCTCGGAGTCCTCTCCTCTCACTTTCCCTTAAATTGCAATGGTTATTGCTTTTTATTTTATTCTTTTATAACCCATTTCGTGTTTTTCCTCATTTACATTGTTCAGTCTGAAATCAATCTAACCTAACCTTGACCAGTAGGAGGGGTGGCGTCCATTTTCCGTAAAGTTTCTGGTAAATAACAAATATTGAATTTGGTTATCAGGTTGTATCCCGTATTGAGTCAGTAGTCATCTGAATAAATATATTAAAATAGTGAAAATAGTCTCTTAAAATTCTCAAACCTCGACCATTAAGCATAAGAAAATAATATTAATAAATATATGAAACTTTATTTCTGAAATCTATAACACAATATCTTTAATTTCCTTGGTGATATTAGTGATCTCCTTCTTATTCTCAATTTCATTTAATAGATCACGGGTATATTCATCCCATTCTAAGGCTAGTCGATGTCCCCTTGGCACTTCTACTGCAACCTTGAATGTCCAAGGGAGAGATTTCATAGAGGGCGCGTTGATTTGAAGAGGGACAGGGGACTGGTATAGAACGCTCCTGGATGTGTCAGCTATCTCCAAACGCTGAACGGGGGTTGGGTCGGTGTCCCTAGCCCTCTTTTCATGAGGGAAGCAATGCTCATAATTGTCCTTAAAAGAAGAAAAAAATTAGTATTGAAATAATGATTCCCTTTTTTACAGAAGAAAAACTAGTACCCCCAACCCACTAACCATAATTTTGTCTAGAAAGTATTTATCGCAAAGAAGCCCCCTCCCCCCTTTTTCAGCAAAGCAAAAAGTAAAATTTTACGAGAAATATACCATGCTTGGAAATCATATACTATTCAATTTACACATAATAAAGTTATGTACCTTTTTCATAGAAATCCTGGCCCCTTACTTTTCACGCGAAGAAAGACTTTGTTTTCACTTTACAATGAAGGTGTTAGAATTGAGGCATTGCCCCTTCCCCCCCTTTTTACATAATGTCCTAAAAAATATTGTTAGACCATAATTTTGGAAATAACTCGTTTCTCTACTTCCATACAGGTTGCGTAGGCTTAGCTTAATTATCGCAATCTCTTTTGGTTTGAAACTGTTTTAATTCGATGGGAAAAACAATCCTTTTTTTTCATTGAAACCTTTTGGTTAAGTCGCTAACGTAAAGGATTAACAAGCAGGAAGTGCAATTGTGGGGTGTCAGCTAATTATCACCTGTTTAAATCTTTGGGGAAATGTTTGAGTCAAGTCAGCGGCGTCTTAAATGGAGACAGTATATTAAAAGCTAAGGGTTGACAGAAGTTGGCTTTCACTTTTAGATAGGATTACGGAAAGAATGGACTTATTAAAAACAGAGTTGTATCTATTGAAAGAATTAAAGTCATAAACTGAGAGGGATGTGGAGGGGTGAGGTGAGGTGTACGTGGTAAAGAAGAAAGTATTTCAAGCTTTCTAGCAAGTATAAACAATATATAGTTAAATTTGTATTGTGTGTGTGTGGGGGGGGGGTTACCTGAATTTACTGGAGGGGGACTATGTAAAATGATTTTATTTGAAAATAAAGTATGAAAATTTACTAAACAGAACTCACATTGTTAATCAATGTAGATGAAGTTTCCTTGTCAATATATTCCAATGTTATATCCATTGTGTCTTGGAAGTATATGATAATTTAATCACAACGCAATATACGAAATCTCAAGGGCGAATTGTGATGTATTGGGAAACCATATGTAACCGACTCTCTGATTGGCTTAGAAGGAGATGTAACCGACTCCCTGATTGGCTTAAAAGGAGTCACGTGATCCTGTTTCCCGTTATCCCATCAATACATTCTCCCCACCGATTATGTAAATCAAGTTCTCGAAAATTCACTTGTCCTAGTCGGTTACGCAATCAATTTCTTGGAAATCCTCTCCCCTTCGATTAGGCAATCAATTTCTCGGAAATTCACTTGTCCTAGTCGTGTCCTAGATCAATACATTCCCCACCGTCAATGCGCATGTGCAAACTTCATCCCGGAGTCAATACACTTGGAAACAACAAATAAATCGACCTTGAAAATGGTGTCATTGACCCCATTAGACTCGATCAATAATCCTTGAATAAATTATGTTCGTACAGAATTAGACTAAATTGTAGATGGCAGCACAAGTGTTCTCGTGGGAGCTCATGAGGCCTTTCTACTGACACATCCTCTAACTTTTCTAAAACCTCACTTTTCGTCTCTTAAAACTATGTCTACAGCGTCTCTCAGTTTAAAAAGTATCATATTAGTAAGTAATTTGCTACCTAAAGAGACCAGGCTAATGCCTTTATAATTACCACACTCAGTCTTGATTTTGATTTGAATTGATTTGAACAGACCTTGAATTGAAAATCAAGTATTTTGCAGTGGGCATCAAGACATGGCTAATTATAGAAAGAAAAAGCCAAGACAGATAGTCGACGTAATTGAGAGGCAAATGCTTAAATGGCTGCACGGGTAAATGGTGGGAGTAAGTATAACTATCTTATTGGACAAATACTTGTTTGTTAGTTTTTGGAAAGGCACGCCTTCACCTTTCTTATACAGTTTAATTAAGGTTTCCTAAAATCGCTAGGTACTTCCTCTTTTTTAAATCATATTCATAATCTTCAGCGTTATTTCTAACCTCAGAGCCGCCGTATTTAAGAAACTCATTTACCACACTATAAGAACCTGCAGCCTTATTATTTTTTAATCCTTTTGTTTCTGTCGCTAATTCTTCCTCACAGAAAAAATCTTCCTTCATATCCAAGGTATTACAAACCTTTTCATTTTCTTCTACACCTTTTCTTGCTACTCTATTTCGGTTTAGAACATTCTCAAATTGTTTTGCCCATATCTCTTTAACTCTTTCCTTATCATTATTTGTGGTTCTATTCCCATCTTTAACTGGGACAAGTCCAGGTCGACTACTCCCTCTCAATTTATTAACACACCAGTACAATATTTTACTAAGATGCCGTCTAGCTTCATCTTCCAGATCATCAGTAATTTTATCCATGGCATCCACTTCACAACTCCTTAGTTCATATTTTAATGCTTTCTTCACTTCCGTCACACTCTTTTTGTTTTCCTACGATCTATCACTCAGATAATTCTTGTACAGGCCCCGTCTCCTCTCTATTAAACATAAAGCCTTTTCACTAATATTCGTAGCTGCAGCCGTAACTTTCTTCCCTAAGACACCATCAGCAACTTCACAAATTTTTTTCCTAAAATTACTCCATCCATCTTTCACCTTGTCAAATTTGAAACTATTAAGTTTAGCATTCAACTGTTCCTAAAAAGTTTCTTTCAAATTCTCATCCTGAAGTCTACTAACATCATAACTTCCCGGGAGGTAGTCACCTTTCCAAAATTTCAGTTCTAAATAACTGTTTAAGTAACTTTAATTTAAGTAACTGTAAGTAAAATTCATCAGAGTCACTAGCATCTCCGTCAGTCGGCTCTACAGGGACATATATTATTATAACTGATACCCTGAACTTTTTAGTCGTAAAATGAGCAATTACTATTCTATTATTAACACCTTCTCAGCCTAAACAAAACTTAGTAGCTTCCTTATTCATCATGAGCCATACTCCCTGTCGATGTACCCCATCCTTCCTGCTTGAGTAAACAAATTCTATATCACCTAATGTCAAGATTTCTACCTCTAGAATATGAACTTCTGAAACTCCTAATAAGTCCAGTTCGAATTGTCTGAATTCGTGAGTCAAAATGTCGATACGATAGTTATTTTTTAACGTCGAAAGATTCCAATTACAATTTTCGTGTTCTTTAAATCATTGAAATTGTTTTGGCCGGGGGATCCTTGGAGGGCTATTTTCTGGGGGTATTTTCCGCGGCGGTATTTTCTGCGGGGTTGGGTTAACGCCGGGGGGGTTAACGCCGGCCACTGATAACGGACAAGCAAAGATAAAAAAAAAAGAACGCTAATTTTTTTTTTAATGAAAAATCGCGTCAAACAAGGCATGTTCAATGCCGATAAAAAACAGAAAAGAACAGAAATGTCTAACAATAAGAAAAAAGAGATTGTGACTAATCAAGTGAAGAAGAGAGAAAATCCGAATTGTTAGTCATTAAACTAAAAGTAATTAAAATCTAACCTAAATTAGGCTGGACTCTTATTACCTGGATTTGGTTGGAGGAGCTTAAACACATTTGGTTTGCTTTTTTTGTGCGGGAAGGGGGGGGGGTGTCAATTGTTTTTTGCCTTTTCCTTTTAAAAAATGTTAATTCTAGTTTTCTTATCTCTTGTTGCATTATTCTTGTTGTTCCATTCTTCTGGTTTCTTATTGCTTTTGTTTTTATTCATTTGTTGTATTAATATAAATGAATAAATAAATGTTAAAACAAGTACAGTTTAAATTGAATATGCAAATCAAGCATAGCACGAACACAAATATTTTACTATTGTAGCATAAATTAAACCCAATACGAATAGAAACTAAAAAAACAATCACAGCAAACAAACATACAGCATGCAATAACATAAATAAACACATAAACCTTGAAAGGACTAAAATTTTAATTAAATATGCGAATCAAGATTGAAACGACCAAAAATCAATTCAAAGAAAACTATAGGTAATGCCTTTATCCCTAACTGTAAAAGTCAAAAACCTACTGCGTCATTGGCGCTTTACTAAAAATGGCATTTTATTACAAACATTTTCTTACGTACTTATTGCAATATTGAAAATAAAAAATGAAATTACAGTAAAATAAAATTTTGAACTGACGGGATTTTCAGCAGTTGATATCATTAAATATCAAATATTTAGTTTAACCTTATTTCTTCCCAAGACCGTTCACAGCAGATTTAGTTTCACTACAAACAAGAATTTAGCTAATACTTCCTTTCCTAACTTTAAAAATCTAAAGCCTACTCCGTCATTGGCGCTTCACTGGAAGCAAATTATATTACAAATATTCTCTTTACCAGTTATAACAGCATTGACATGAAAATACATATTACACTGTTCAAAATTTACTTGTTCAATTTTATTTATTATAAAAAGAATTTAACTTTTTCGATTTATTTATTCAATTGGAATGAAACCTTTAGCCTCCTCATAGTATATTCAACGCTAAATGCATATTAAATGCGTTCAATGCCTTTTGGCAATTAAATGTTTCTCCTTGTACTATAAAAATATTACATTCCAATGCTGGTACAGAAATTTTAGCCCACTACGGCACTGCGCTTGTGAGCGGTTCTTACAGACAACAAGCTGAACGTAATCGATGCAATCAGGTTCCATTCTGGGTTTTAGACTGTTGGTAAGATATGTTCTGACTATAACTGAAATTTCGAAACCGGATAAGAAGCTGATTATTTTAAAGTCAATATTGTTATCAAACATCCTTCTTTTAAAGTCGAAGTTACTATCGACAACGATGGCTCCTCACTTACAGTTTATTATCGTTAATTTTTGCGTCAATATTGTTGTCAAGCATCCTTCTTTTCAAGCTGAAGTTAGTATCGACACTGATACCTCCTTACTTACAGTTCATTACCATGATCAGTTTGAAAACCACAAATTCGCACTGAATAATTTTCACGGCCTTGTTGTTTTGTATAGTTGCGGGTCAAGGGTTACACTGCTAGCTCGTAAATAGGGTTTAGTGTTTATATTACACTGAATTAGTGGTAAACCATTAAATTCGATCAAGACAATGAAATAGATGTTACTCTGTTTACAAACACCCAAATTGCAGTTAATAGAATGCGATTCTTCGCACTTAAGTTGTTTCAGAGGCTCAAATTAAATTACGATCTTTGTCTGACAATAAATCATGGTTATTGTGATTGTTCATGACAGCATACTGATGAAAAAAATAATGGCAAAGGTGAACTTAACTAGTGCTGTCTTAGATTCCACCTAATTGAATGACCTCATTTATTTCCACCAAAGAGAGCAGATTCTTTTGTGGAACTAGATGAGGATAAAAGGGGCAAATCCCCATGCGCATGCCCGGGCTAGCCTTATTTGATTGTTTTGGTTCGAAATAAAGATACAAAGATCAACAAAATTCACTATGTTGTGGCCTCTTTTAGAACATCTATTGAACTGTGCCAAGTTGAAAAGCTATTCGTGAAAGCCTGGAAAGGGATAGCAATATTTCAAAAAACAGTTTAAATAAACTTACACATAACCATAGACAAGAGCGCAGTACATCTGGCCTCTCTTGCACCCGGGGCATGATCTTGATTATCCCCCCTCCCTGTCTTACACAAAATTTTAATGCCAAGTTTTAATAAACGTTTCATTTATTAATAAAATCATTTTCAATT
Organism: Artemia sp. Qi Xiang Cuo; assembly: GCF_049724085.1. Taxonomy (NCBI): domain Eukaryota; kingdom Metazoa; phylum Arthropoda; class Branchiopoda; order Anostraca; family Artemiidae; genus Artemia; species Artemia sp. Qi Xiang Cuo. The sequence continues at coordinate 36,011,923 of NC_142805.1, forward strand.
TGTTAATTACTTAATAATTTGTTTTTAATTATTATTTAAATTATTTAATTATTGTGAATTATTTTATTTATTTGATTATTTTTATTTTATTAATAAATTGATAATTTGTTAATTACTTACTTATTAATAAGTTCCATTTGTTATCTGCGCCTTCTACTTTATTTAAATAAAAATAAAACTTCAAAAATTACAAAATGATTATCTAGATTATTTATTTGGAACTGTGTGCCCACTAAAACTTCTGCGTCAGGGGCAAGTGCCCCCTCTGCCCCTTCCCTAGAACCATCGCTGAAGGAGGTGTCCTTCCTCTCTGGCACCCTAAAGTGTTCAGATTCATTGTGGTTCTTTTATGTTTGTGCAATTCGCCTGGGTTTGCTAGTTTGAAGACGTCACCCCTATCCCTCTGAGATAAACTTATTTGTATGTGCCTGAGCATGAACAACAGTAGATACTCAATAAACTTATTGATGTCTCGCTCAGCCAAAACCAATGTTGTTGCGATTTAATTTGATGATAGAATATTTTGCGAGTGTTATATATATATATATATATATATATATATATATATATATATATATATATATATATATATATATAAAATTGATCTATATCACCTAACATTAAATTTTTACTTACTTAAGTTTCTCTTAGCTCCTTTCCCGTGATGAAAATTTTCAAACTGAAGGAATTTACCCCGGGTGTTTGACAACTTGGCTTTAGTTTGGATTTCAGACCCTCAACAATCGAAAAGTTTCATTTTGTTAACTTTTCATTGAGATTTTTGTGTGACGCTCGGAAGCCGGAAGTAAGTTTATATGAAAAAGGCGACAGCTTGTCCTTTATCTTGACCGTGCCGAGTAAAAATCAGGGCAATAATACCATTTATAGGTGAAAGAATTTTGAAGGCATTTTCAGAAAGTTTGCTTCAGGGAAGAGCAAGCAACTCCGAAAAATAAATACAGAGCTTAAAAAATAAGTAGATATAAGTCTTAGCACTCATTTGGTGATGAATGACATTTTTTTTATGAAAGTAATTTGTTTTACGTCATAAGTTTGGAAAATGTGTCCACTTTATGTCCCAAATGTGTCGATTTTTTGCCCTATTATGTCATTATTTCCAGGCACATAGAAATATGTTCTTTGGACACAAAATATGTCCAGTTGGCAACCCTGTCTGGAAACCGTACGCCTATAAACATAGATCAACCAGTTCGTGGCAAGAACTGTCAGCAAGGAGTGACAAGACTCAATAGTAACCGAAAATCTAAAAAATGAGGGTTTTGATAATAATAGATACGTTAAAATAATTGAATTTTTACGGCGAGTTAAAAATATAAAGTTTAATGTTACCCATCAAAAGTTACGGACCTAAGAAAATTTGCCCAATTTTTCGTGATTTTCTGCAGTGATCTTAATGAAAATCACACCACCAGATTCAGCATATCAGACAACCCTACTGTAGAGGTTTCAGGCTCCCATATACAAAAATTTAGAATTTTGCATTTTTTGCCAGAAGAAAGATCAGGGATACGGTTTTTTTTCCAGGAGTGATCGTATCGAACAAGTGATGGTAAAAGATCAAGAGATGGCTCATTTGATCGAAAATTGAAAGTTTTAGTGCCCTTTTTAAGTAACCAAAAAGATTGGACGGTAGCTAGCCCCCTCCCAAACCCTTTTTCCACAGTCTTCCGATCGAAATTCTGACATAGCCATTTTGTTCAGCATTGTTGAAAGCTTCAATAACTTCGCATTTTGGGATAACCCTCCCCCCCTAGGGGTACCTAGGTTAGGTTAGGTTACGTATTTAATATATGCTATGCTTTACCCTCCCCCCCCCCCTCCCCCCTAATGTCCAAATATATAGCCCAAATTTGTTTCTAAACTATTATATATACATCCTATTTTATTTTGTTTTTGATTAGCATTAACCAAACTTGACTTCTTTAGTGTGTACTTTTAAGCGGAAAAGTACCAAAAATTGTTCTGAGCAATTTGTGTTATAACAACGGAAGCACTCATTTCCATCAAGAATTTGTGAGATAGATTTCCTGCTTTGCGTAAAAGGGGTAACTTCTGTTCGCGCTAGGCGTGCTCTAGCTCTTCACTTTGGTTAAGAAAAAAATCGCTTTATTAGAACAATGACGCGTAGTTAAATATCTTTTTAGAAATCCCAGCCAAGTTCCAGTTAATAAATTTGTAATTGCGCTTTGCGCATCTATCTACTAGAGAAGTGTTGCCGTAATCCCAAAATGCATTTTATTGGATGCAAATATTTCTCTCAGAAGTGCCTGTACTAGTTGTTCCAAGTGATGCTGTTTCGCTGTGTCTTTTATTTAGTTCCCAATGAGTACTTGATCCAACGATAGTTGAAGAATAGTTATTTGAAGATAAGATAGTGTCAAGATAAAGGGATTTCGAATTAGACAGTTGTTGTTTGGCAGACTTTTTGTGAGTTTGTTTTGTTTCATTAGCAGGCTTCGAATTTGAATGTAGTCTCGTTAATTTAAAGGTTTTGAGCAACAAGACTGATTTTACTTGTGAGCTCGAACATTCAAAGACGATCTTAAAGGGTATGTTTCAGAACTCAACTATCATTAATGATTTGTTGTTATCTTCAGCCTAAAATGTCAGAAAACGACATATTTAGCCCTTAAAATGCTTATGATAAATAAAAGGGACTTTTATTGAATCTGTTCTGTACTTATTGTCATACAAATTGTGTATAATTTTGTGTTATCTTTGTCTTCAAATGGAAATAATAGCTAATAATAATAGCTAATAGGAAATAATAGCTAATAATAATAGCTAATAGGAAATAATAGCTAATAATTAATTTTCATTAGTGGCAATTCGTTTATGGACCATACCCTTTATTTTTGCCGCTAGCACTTGGTGCCATTGAGGAACATTGTAATGTAGACATGGACTTATTAGTGATACCAGTAATAAATAAAAGCAGTTAGGCTTATAGATAATTAATAATTATTTTTTTATCCCTTGTCTTCGAACGGAAGTAATGGCAAATAATTAATCTTCGTTAGATTTAATTGATGTGTTGAGCCTATATCTTTACTGTTAATGCCTAGGTGTAATTAGTGCTTTTGTAATTTTTTGCTTTGTAATTTGGTACTTACGTGTTATAGCGACCACACTTTGTTCATGATCTGTAATATAACCGGTTTCTGTGTCCACTCGGAGATAATCTGCTTAGCCTGAGCCAGATAAACGGTAAACATGCAGGTATATTTTCATTAGATATTTAATATCACAGTTTATAGAATTATCTATATTAACTATATAACTATATTATAATAGTTATAACTATATTAACTAATTCTATAAACTGTGTTTAATATATACAGTTGGTTAGGTTAAACATTTAATATAATGCGTTCTGGGCGGCCTGCTTTCCATAATTCTCTCTTTTACTTTCCATTATTTTGTTACTAAAGTATTATATTTTCAATATATTTTGGTATATTTCATTAATAGTATCCTAACTTCACTTCTTTAGTGTGGTCACTATAATACGTAAGTACCTGGAATTTTTTCATTCTAGGTGTAAATTTTTTTTGTCAACGTTGTAATAAGACGAAAAAGCATTTTTTTTTCGCGCATCAAAAAAACTACGATTATTTTCGAGATCACATCATTAGGTGGGACCAAAACCCCTCTGCGTTATGACAACCGAGAAACCCAAAAATACAATTATAATTTATAGATGGTTATGAATTGACCTAACCCTTTTCAAAAAAATATGTACGCGCAGTTTTTTTTAGAGGCACATGTAATGATACTCTACAAGTGGGTTTTAAGTCTAGAAAAAATGAATAATAAAAATGTGTTTCTAAGGTTGGTGCAAGTTCTGGTGCTTTCAAACAGTTCGTGGCAACGAACTGTAAGTAAGGAGCGACCCGTTTCAATAGTAACCGAAACTCTAAAAAACGGAATTTTGACGCCAAACGATATATCAAAAGCATTGTATTATTATGATATTTCAAATATTTAAGTTTCATTAAGTTAGGTCTTACCCATCAAAGGTTACGAGCCTGAAAAAATTTCCCTTGTTTTCGAAAAAAGAGAAAAACACTCCCTAAAAGTCACATAATCTTAATGAAAATCACATCATCAGATTGTGCGTATCAGAAAACCCTATTGTAGAGGTTTCAAGCTCCTATCTGCAAAAATGTGGAATTTTGTATTTTTTGCCTGAAGAAAGATCACGGATGTGTGTTTTTTTTTTTTTTTACCCAGGGGTGATCGTATCGACCCAGTGTTCCTAGAATATCGTGAGAAGGCTCATTCAAACTGAAATCAAAAGTTCTAGTTCCCTTTTTAAGTAAACAAAAAGATTGGAGGGAAACTAGGCCCCCTCGCAGGGGCGTAGCACCAGCATTTTTATTGAGGGGGCAAACAAGTTCCACATCCGGAGAGTCAAGGGGCATGGGCTATATAATAGTTTTTTTTTAAATCTATTGGGGGGCAACTGCCCCCTTGTCACCCCCAAACGACGCCACTGCCCCCTCCCCCACCCCCTTTTCTGCAAAATCGTCCGATTAAAATTCTGAGATAGCCATTTTGTTCATAATAGTTGAAAGGCCCAATATCTATGCCTTTGGATATAACATGACTTTTAATATTTCTTGATTTCTCTTTTCCGTCTCAATTTTACGCTTGGAGTTGTTAAGAGTTATTGCCTGGGTAAATTTTCACCGGGGTTGAATTGTCTAGAGGATATATCCATGGGGAGGGAGTTTCTTCGTGGAGGTGGGGTCAGATGTCGTGGGATTATTAAAAAAACGATCAGAAATTATATAAAAAGAAAACTCAACTGAAAGTAAGGAGCTACATTAAAACTTAAAACGAACAGGAATTCTTGCGTATATGAAGGGGATTGCCTCCTCTTCAACACCTCGCCGTTTACGCTAAAGTTTGAATTTTGTCCCAATTCTGTAAGAACGACTGACTTCTGAAACATTATGTTCGTTTAATTGGAACAATAAAAAGCTTTTTTCAAATGTACTAGAAAATTAAGTAGTTTTTAGCTACTAAAAGTTCGGTAGCTTTTTTCAGTAGGGAGGTGAGGTAAGAATTTTTATTAATTTTGATCCTAAATATTCCCAAATTTATGTAGGGTAAGAAAAATTACAAAAAAAAAAATTTTTGATCCTAGATATTCTTAAATTAATTGCTCTTTAGAAATTTTTCTGCCGTATGTCCCTTTTTTCTGCATAATCATCCGGGGTTTTAATTTTGCATAGTTTTCAATTTTTCTTGGGTGCCATTTTTCATGTGCTCAGTAGTCCAGAGGTGCAATTTTTACAAGACCGTAACAGCAGCTTCAAATTCTAGACAGAAATCCCTATATCATTATATCAGCATATTCTAGTCAATCATAGCCGTAAAATGGCTGACTTATATGAAAAGGAATGACATTATGAAATTGGGGCAAACCTTATGGACTCTACTCTAGCTACTCTTGTGAACGTGTTTATACGAGAAGTCTTTGTTTCCCGATAAAAATTGCAAAAGTGTAAAGCCAAATGATTAGTGGATCCTAGGTTTTATTGGCAAATTACAGATCCAGGATTGACACAAACAATGTACTAAAAGTAAAAAAAAGGTCAAACTAAGAGGCGATCTGGTTGTAGGTTGTATGATACCAGCTAATTTATGGCTGATATGTAGGTGCATCAAACAGTTCGTGGTAACTAACTGTAAGTAAGGAGCGACCGAACTCAAAAGTAACCGAGACTCTAAAAAACGGAGTTTTGATACCAGTAGATACATCAAATGAATTATATTTTAATGCTGATTTCAAATATTTAGGTTTCATCAAGTTTAGTTTAATCTATCAAAAGTTACGCGCCTGAGAAAATGTGCCTTATTTTCGAAAAAGGGGGTAATACCCCCTAAACGTCATAGAACTTTAATGAAAATCACATAATCAGATTCAGAGTATCAGCGAACCCAGCTATAGAAGTTTCAAGCCCATATCTGCAAAAATTTGGAATTTTGTATTTTTTTTCCAGAAGAAAGATCAAGGATGAGTGTTTATTTGTTTTTTTTTCTTTTTCCCAGGGGTGATCATATCGAACTAGGGGTCCTCGAATATTGCGGGAGGGCTCATTCGAACGGAAATTAAAAATTCCATTACCCTTTTTAAGTGACCAAAAAATGGAGGGCAACTAGGCCCCCTCCCGCGCTCATTTTTTCCCAAAGTCACCCGATCAAAATTTTGAGATAGCCATTTTGTTCACCATGGTAGAAAAATACAATAACTATGTCTTTGAGGATGACTCAATCCCCCGCAGTCTCCGGGGGAAGGTCTGCAAGTTATGAACTTTGCCCAATGTTTACATATAATATTAGCTATTGGGAAATATTTACATATATTATTGATTACTGGGAAATATACAGAAGTTTTCAGGGGGATTTTTTCTGGTAGTTGGGGGGGGGGGGGTCGGGGGTTACGTGGCAGGATCTATTCATAGAGGAAATTGTTATGGGGGAAGTGACATTGCTATGAAGGGGGCGCCGGATTTTCCAGTATTATTTAAAAAAAAACGATCAGAAATTAAATGATACAAAAAACGATTTTTTCAACTGAAAGTAAGGAAAAAAATCAAAATTTAACATGAACATAAATTATTACGTATATGATTGGGTTCGCCCCCTAGTCATTACCTCGCTCTTTACTCTAAGGTTTTTTTTGTACTTTCATCACAGCTATTTATTCTAATTAACTGTCTTTGTGATTAAGGGTTCATTCTTAAAGAATTGGAACAAAATTTTGAAATTTAGCGTAATGAGTGAAGTATTGAATAGGTGGCGAGCCCCCTAATATACGTAATAAAAATATACGAATATAGAAGTTTGTTACGTAAGTTAAGTTGTAAGTTATGTCAGAACAAAATTTCGAGAAAGCCATTTAGCCCCCCAAAAAGTAAAATTAATATGCAAATTTCGTTCTAATTATTCATGTACGGTTAGCCAAAATCAAAACCTGCATTAATTCAAAAACGTTCAGAAATTAAATAAAAAACACAAGTTTTTTTAAGCTGAAAGTAAGGAGCGACATTAAAACTTAAAACGAACAGAAATTATTCCGTATATGAAAGGGGCTGTCCCCTCCTCAACGCCTCGCTCTTTACGCTAAAGTTTGACTCTGTCTCACAACTTTGTTTTCTAAAACAATAAAAAGTTTACCACCAGAACTCCAACCCCGTGTTTAAAAACTTATATACTAAATTTCAGCTCGTTGGCTCTTGTCCGTCCATTAAATAAAAAAAAGTTTCTTTTTTACTGAAAGTAAGGATCAACATTAAAACTCAAAACGAACAGAAATTATTCCGTATATGAAGGGATTCCCCCCTTCCCAATACCCTGCTCTTTACGCTTAAGCTTCTGGCACTTTAGAAAAAGCTTCATATTCAAATTAAATGGTCTATGTGTTTCAGTAGCCGTTCTTAAAAAAAATGGGACAAACAGTCAAACTTTCGAGTGCACCCTCTTCCGATCTTATAGGACCTATATTTCGATACGATCACCTCTGGAAAAAAAAAAGTAAACACGCATTCGTGATCTTTCTTCTGGCAAAACTGCAAAATTCCACATTTTTGTATATAGGAGTTTGAAACTTCTACAGTAGGGTTCTCTGACAAGCTAAATCTGATGGTGTAATTTGCATTAGTATTCTTTGACTTATAGGGGGTATTTCCCTCTGTTTCAAAAATCAGGCAAATTTTCCAAGGCTCGTAACTTTTGATAAGTTACACTAAAATTGGCGAATTCTATATATTTGGAATCAGCATAATAAGCTGAATCTTTTGTTTATCTATTGACGTTAAAATTCTGTTTTTTTAGAGTTGCGGTTACTCTTGAGTCGGTCCTTACTTACAGTTCGTTACCACGCACTGTTTGATTTATTGTCAGAATGTTATTTTCAGTTGAATGAATTTAATAAGGATCAGCAAATACTAAGCGTCCGAGAGAGCATTTGAGTTGAGATTCAACTCGAACATAATAAATCTCATTAAATCGGATGATTTATGTATGGTTCTTCCCTTTTTCCATTCACATTGTAAACTTGCGTATTTATGGGGCTAGAAATTGAATTAAAAACCTTGATCACATGTTTAATCGAAAACAAGTCTTAATTTCTACAAAATATTACCCCCAAAATTGAATGGGGTAAGTGGTCGTGTCATTTTGGCAAGCTCATGCATTTCGGAAATAGATTCAACGGGAAAATCAAATGTCCAATTATTGAAGGTTTATTTTTTTTATTTTTTAGTCACAGGTTATGAAAGAAGTTATTTTAGAAAGCTGTTTGACGAGGGGATGAGTCAGGGGCGTAAAAGGCGTTAATTTTATAGGTAAATAAAATTAATTTTAATTTATTAAATAATGCTGCACGAATGAGAGTTCATTTTGATTTATTTGGATTACGCTAAACAGGACTTACCTTAATATAAGGAGCGCCCCCCCCCTTTTAGGCAAATGTTCAACTTTCTACTACCTTGCTTAAATTTTTTAAACACTGCTGCTTTTCTGTGAAAAATTACCATTTCTTCATTAACAGGAAACTCAACCCCACCCCACCTCCAGCACCCATTTTGCACTCCCCGCTCAAACATAATCCCCCGAATGAAGGGGTAATAAGGAGTAAATATACCTCAATATTTGAAAATTTGGGTTCTTAAGGGGAAAACACACTCATGGGGCTTCCGGCTCATGAAAATACACTCATGGGGTTCAGACTCATGGGGCTCAGATCATTTAATGAAGTAAGAATATTCCAGGCAGCACAGGTATGTGATTAGAAGTTTAGGACTATTAAATTAGATGCTGTAATTGGGGTAATAGTTCGATCTTTCATATCTTAGGTTTTGCAAGGAAAAGATAATAAGGTACTTATGCATTATGCGGGTCCATCGCTATATATTGTACATTGAACTACTAATGGATACCCGTCAAACGGGTATATGCAATAGAGAAATGGAATGCAAAGCGTGGTTTTCATTGCGTTTACAATATTTAAGCTGTTGTTTTTGGGGGTATAGGGGGGGAGGTACCTAGGTTAGGTTACGTATTTAATATATGCTATACTTTACCCCCCTCCCCCCCCTAATGTGCAAATATATAACCCATATTTGTTCTTAAACTATTATATATTCATCCTATTTTATTTCATTGGCATTAACCAAACTTGACTTCTTTCGTGGGCCCGTATAATGCATAAGTATCGGTATTAATTTTTGTTTAACAGTTTGATTTTATGTGTATTTTTTCAGAAACTGTGGAGTCACAATGCAAATATCGGTTTCAACCTACACTTCAAGTCCATTGAAAGAATAATCGTTTCTTAATTTTGTGTCAATATTTACAGCTCAGCTCTTGGGCGCACTTTTGTGATTGCTGCATAACTTGGACTTTGTCGCGTAGTTTCTAGTCAGAACTATGAAAGTGAATTAAAGCAAATTTACTGATGGATAATAACACTGAGGACATCAATAAATGGGGACAAACTTCAGAGTTCTGCTGCGCTGAAGATTGCGTCAAACCACCTAGATTTATCAAGTCTTTGAGGGATATTGCTGTTAGAAAAGGGGATACCGTTGAACTTGAAGTGACAATTGAAGGTACGAAGCTAATTAAAAGGGACATTTCAATTTAGTTTTGACAAATTTGTTTGTTTTACTTTAGCTCTTTCAATTTATTACAAAAAGTAACCCCGCGTTCAAAATAGATTGTTGCAATTACTTACTGAATAAGTGCAATTGTTACACCCTATCGAAGTCCTGTAGAGAGCAAAATTAATTTCATGCAAGTAATTTTAAAAAATGGCTACCCAAGACCGTATCTAGGGAGGGGGATTACGGAGTTCTACTTCCCCCCTGAAATTTTTATCTGAACGGTAAAAACCTAACAAAAATCCATATAAACAAATGTTAGAGGTGTTTTTTTTATAGTTTTTTTTAACCTCTCTCCCCTTCCGAAGAAAAATAACCCCACCAAGTAAGAATTCGCGGCGCAAAGAGCATCACAACTCTGCTCCTCCAGGCTGACCGGTGTGGTGCTAAGATTGGGGCCTCGTCAACAGCAATGTTGTCCATCTCCAGCTTCCCATCCTCTTTCCCTGATTGTCTCATATATAGTCCTAGCATATATACAAAACTAAAAGAAACATCAAAACAATGAAATTCTTACTGTATGATATGTAGCATGTTTATGATAATCAATTTGTCATGTTTCCTTCTATTGTTATTCATAGTCTTGAATTATTTTAAATAATATTTTATGCAGAGTTCCATTGCAGTCACTAAGCAGGGTTGCCACCAGCTTAAGGAAAAATCTATGGCAAGCATACTGCCAAAATTAACAAAAATGTGCTGCTTCCAACGCTTTGCGTCGCTCGCGGTGCTGCCTTTCGACAAATTGGCCGTGTTAAGTAAAAACACATGTTTTACCGATGCGCTGAATTTGTTTCTCCGCAATGATGCAAGATTCTGCGTCTTATGGGATGCCGGGTACGTGGAAGTTTTCAGCACATCCGGTGTCGTCGTCGTTGTGAACTCAGATTTGACCAGGAAACATGACTTTTGAAAACCGAAACGTATTCATTATTTTGGTTTTGCATTTGTGTGAACCAAAAATAGCCACTGGATCATAAAAACAGTCATGCTCTTTCTTCTCACTGCTGAATAACTAAGGTGCTTCTCACTAGTAACCAAAACTCTAAGAAACAGAGTCTTGATAACAATAGACATAGCAAAAGAATCAAATGTTAATGCTTATTTAAAATATATAAAGCTCATAAAGTTTAATGTTACCCATCAAAGCCTACGAACCTGAGAAAATTTGCCCAATTTTTGTAAAGGGAGGAAACACCCACAAAACATATAGTGATCTTAACCAAAATCAGCTTCAGAATATCAGAAAACCCAATGGCAGAGGTTTTTTTTTTGCCGAAAGAAAGATCACAGATGCGAACTTCAAATAAAATGAATTTCAAAAAACAATAAAAGACACTAGTTAGCAAAGACTAGCTGAAATACTGAAAAACGTAAGACTAAAAAAAAGAAAAAAAAAACAAATTCGCAACAGCCTAATCAAAAAAAGGTTTTTTTGTCCCTCCTTATTTTCACTTACAGTGCCAGACACGTCTTATCAGGGATAACCAGCTCGTGTTGAGCTGGATATCCAGCTCAACACATATTGATTCGCTCCACTGTCTCTGGGTCCAACTTCTTTCTCAGTGGTGCTCTATTCAACCTCAGAAGCGAAAATTGTCTTTCCGCTGCTGCGGAGAATGTGCCAGAAACAAAAGAATCTGCATGAAGCTTGGAAGTAAAGTGACCTACGGGGTCGTCAACAACTTCAGTGTGCTTGCCAAAAACTCACGCCAAAATACTTTTAGTTCTTTTTGATCCTATCACCCAGTGAATCGCAGATAACTCAAATTCCCACTCAGCTCTGAATCCGGTCACTCGCCGCTTTAGGATCAACGCAATCCAGCTGAACCAAAATCTCGTCACCAGAATCAACGAATCAAACCTACTGATGATTTCAACTCAGAACCACTAATAAAAAGTGACAAGCTTATTTTCGACGAAGGTTAACTTTCGGTTGAGATCAGTCTCTTTACACATTTCATCACAAAGCGCGTGAAAATTTAGTCCAAAGTAGGCGTTTTCATATGATCTTAAATTGTCGGGAAACCGTACATTAATCTTAAAAGGGTCATTTTTGTTCACAGCTTCCTCTTTCACGAAAATCTACCTAATTCTATGTAGGGTTTTGCGAACTTTCTTAAGAATCAAGTGAACTCCAACACTTCTGCTCTGGAATTATAGGTTTAGCTCGTTCACTAGGCTACCGGTAATATATATCTCAGAAATAGGTAATGCCGCCTAAGTTTAAGAATTCCAAGTCTCTCCGACTGCAACGAGGACATTCGTTGCAGTCGGAATATTGTCCCTGCTCTGGGAAAAAAATTTACAGGGCATTCCACTGTTCCAGTAGCCTCTTGACTACTTTTTCCATTGCCAAACAGCGTGTTTTAAACGGATAGAGAATAACGTTAGTAGAAGGCTATCTTATACTCCGAAGATTACCACGTGGTTTATGGTTTTCTCACTGAGAATGAAAGAAAAGAATTTTTATCACTTGAAAAAAACATGGATTTTCTAACATTTATTGTTGTTTCTTGAACGGTTATGAGTGTTCGTCAATTTATTTGTTGTTTTTAATGGATGTCAACAGTAATGGATTTTTCAAACCATGCCATGGATATTGGAAATGCCATGGATTGTCATGGATTTACCTTATAAAAAAGTGGATTTCTCGTGAAATCATGGACTTTGCTTCGGAATAATGAGTTTTACTTTTTTTTCATGCGTGATAAAATTGCAAGCACTCTGAAACAGCATAAACTATTTTGTGTTGTCCAAATAGGTTCACATGGCTCACAGATCTTTTCGTCAGCACACTGACGAAGGACGGGAAAGTCAAAAGTTTCTGCATGTGATTTCTTTCTACCATGCCTAAAAATAAAATAAATTGCTGTTTCTATGGGGAAGGTGGGGATGAGATATATTGACTGCGTAATCGAAGGGAGAGAATTCCCTAGAAATTGATTACATAATTGGTAGAAACCTATCAGGAGCTCGTGACGGGAATCCATTTATGTGCATAGAATGACGTAATCAACTAGGACAAATGGATTTCTGAGAAATTGATTACATAATCGGTAGAACCCTATCAGAAGGTCATGACGGGAATCCCTTTATGAGCATAGAATGACGTAATCAACTAGGACAAATGGATTTCTAAAAAATTGATTACATAATCGGTAGAACCCTATCAGAAGATCATGACGGGAATCCATTTATGGACATAGAATGACGTAATCGACTAAGACAGTTGAATTTCTGAGAAATTGATTACATAATCGGTAGAACCCTATCAGGAGGTCCTGACGGGAATCCATTTATGGGCATAGAATGATGTAATCAACTATACAGTTTTTTGGTTACCTCAACACCAAGAAATACTTTTCAAAGACCATTTCAGAGGAAGTTACTTTCTTAATGTCGCTCCTAAACCCATTTTCCAACTTGAGGTACTTATCTTTTTCACCCACAACTATACTTTCCAGCTTTTTGGATACCTCAACACCAAGAAATACTTTTCAAAGACCATTTCAGAGCAAGTTACTTTCTTAATGTCCCTCCTAAACCCTTTTTCCAACTTGAAGTACTTTTCTTTATAACCCAAAACTATACTTTACAGCTTTATGGATACATCAACAACAACAAATACTATAAAAATAACAATTAAGATAAAGATACATTTTTTCTGTCCCACCTAAACTCATATACCAACTTGAAGTACTTATCTTTTTCACCCACACCTATACTTTACAGCTTTTTGGATACCTCAACACCAAGAAATACTTTTCAAAGACCATTTCAGAGCAAGTTACTTTCTTAATGTCCCTCCTACACAAATTTTCGAACTTGAAGTTCTTATCTTTTTCACCCTCAACTATACTTTACAGCTTTTTGTATACCTAATCACCAAGAAATACTTTTCAAAGTCCATTTTAGAGCAAGTTACTTTCTTAATATCCCTCCTAAACCAATTTTCCAACTTGAAGTACATATCTTTTTCACCCACAACTATACTTTACAGCTTTTTGGATACCTCAACACTAAGAAGTACTTTTCAAAGACCATTTCAGAGCAAGTTATTTTCTTAATGTCCCTCCTAAACCCATTTTCCAACTAGAAGTACTTATCTTTTTCATCCACAACTATACTTTACAGCTTTTTGGATACCTCAACACCAAGAAATACTTTTCAATGACCATTTCAGATCAAGTTAATTTCTTAATGTCCCTCCTAAACTCATTTTCCAACTTGAAATACTTATCTTTTTCACCCACAACAAAACTTAACAGCTTTTTTGATACCTCAAAACCATGAAATAATTTTCAAAGACCATTTTAGAGCAAATTACTTTCTTAATATCCCTCCTAAACCCATTTTTCAACTTGAAGTACTTACCTTTTTCACCCACAACTATACTTTACAGCTTTTTGGATACCTCAACACCAAGAAATACTTTTCAAAGACCAATTCAGAGCAAGTTACTTTATTAATCTCACTCCTAAACCCATTTTCCAACTTGAAGTACTAATGTTTTTCACTCACAACTATACTTTACAGCTTTTTGGATACCTCAATACCAAGAAATACTTTTCAAAGACTATTTTAGAGCAGGTTACTGTCTTATTGTCACTCCTACACCAATTTTACAACTTGAATTAAATATGTTTTTCCCTCACAACTATACTTTACAGCTTTTCGGATACCTCATCACCAAGAAATACTTTTCAATAACCATTTCAGACTAATTTATTTTCTTACTTTCCCTCCTAAACCTTTTTTCCAACTTGAAGTACAAATCTTTTTCAGTCACAACTATACTTTACAGCATTTTGTATACATAAAAACCCAGAAATACTATTCAAAGACCATTTCAGAGAAAGTTACGTTTTTACTGACCCTTCTCAACACAATTATAAACATTAAGAAATTAAAAATTAAAAACCCAAAAAAAAATTACAGATTTTTGGATACCATTTCAGAACCAAGAAATACTTTTAAAAGACCAGTTCAGATAAATTTAAGTTATTAAGCTCAATCATCAACTCTTATTCATTAATGGAAGTCAATTTGTTTATAATACCCACTACCGCGTTAATGAAATTTCTATTACTTGCAACATCGAAAAATTTGTCAAATACAAATTAAGAGCACTTTACATACTTATTTTCACGCCTAAACACATTTTCCAAGTTGAAGTAATTATCCATTTCCACATAAAAACTAATCCTCAGAATTTATTAGACCTAAAAGCAAAGAAATACTTTTCAATTACAACCTCAGAACAATTTAATATCTAATTGTACATTCTAAACACAATTTTCAGCTTGATGCACATATCTAATATCCCAACAACAATACTTTAGAGCTTTTTGGATACCTCAACACCAAGAAATACTTTTAAAAGAAAATTTCAGAGCAAATTACTTTCTTAATGTCCCTCCTAAACCCATTTTCCAGCTTGAAGTACTTATCTTTTTCACCCACAACTATATTGTACAGCTTTTTGGATAACTCAACACCAAAAAATACTTTTCAAAAGACATTTCAGAGCACGTTCCTTTATTAATGTTCCTCCTAAACCCATTTTCCAACCTGAAGTACTTATATTTTTCACCAATAAATATATTTTGTATATTTTTGGTTACATCAAAACCAAAAAATAATTTTCAATCACCATTTAAGATTAATGTTGTTTATTTATGCTCCTACTAAACCAATTTTTCCAACTTGGAGTACTTATCTGTTTCACCCACTACTATACTTTACAGCTTTTTCGAGACATAAACACCAAGTAATACTTTTTAAAGGCTATATCAGAGCAAGTTATTTTCTTAATGTCACTCCTAAACCCATTTTTCATTTTGAAATACTTATCTTTTTCCCCCACAACTATACTGTACAGCTTTTTGGATACCTCAACACCAAGAAATCATGTTCAATGACCAGTTCATATCACGTTAATTTCTAAATGTACGTAATAAACCCATTTTACAACTGGAATTACATATCTTATTAACCCACAAATATACTTTATCGATTGATTGATACCTCAACTCCAATAAATTCTTTTCTTAGACCATGTGTGTGATAGTTAATGACATTATGGCCCTAATCTACACATAGTCCTAATTGAAGTTATGATGATTTTAACCATAAACAATACATTACAGCTTTTTTTATTCATCTCCACCGAGATAATCCTTTAAACGACCATTCCAGATAAAGTTTATTTTTTAACGTCCATCCTAAATCCATTTTCCGACTTGAAGAACTTAATTTATTCACCCACAAATATACATTACAGCTTTTTGGATACATCAAAACCAAGAGATACATTTCAATGACCATTTCAGAGCAAGTTACTTACTTAATGTCCCTCCTAAACCTATTTTCCAACTTGAATTCCTTATCTTTTTCACCCACAACTATACGTTACAGCTTTTTTGATACATCAACAACAAGAAATACTTTTCAAAGACCATTTCAGAGCAAGTTACTTTCTTAATGTCACTCCTAAACCCATTTTCCAACTTGAAGTACTTATCTTTTTCACTCACAACTATACTTCACAGCTTTTTGGATACCTCAACATTAAGCAATACCTTTCAAAATATATTTCAAATCAATTCACTTTCATACTGTACCTGCTAAACCCACATTAACACTTGAAATTAATTTGTTTTTCCCAAACAGATAAACTTTAGTGCATTTTTGATACCTCGGATCCAAGACCTACTTTTCGATGGCCCTGTCAGAAAACGCTAAGTTCTTTATTTCCCTACTAAACACAGGACACAACTTGGAGGACTTATGTTTTTCATCCTCAACTATACTTTACAGCTTTTTGGATACCTTATCACCAAGAAATACTTTTCAAAGACCATTTCAGAGCAAGTTACTTTCTTAATGTCCCTCCTAAACCCATTTTTCCAACATGAAGTACTTATCTTTTTCACCAACAACTATACTTTACAGCTTTTTGGATACCTCAACACCAAGTAATACTTTTCAAAGACCATTTTAGAGCAAGTTACTTTCCTAACTTCCCTCCTAAACCCATTTTCCAACTTGAAGTACTTATCTTTTTCCCCCACAACTATACTTTACAGCTTTTTGGATACCTCAACACCAAGAATCCTTTTCAAAGACCATATAAGAGCCAGTTACTGTCTTAATGTCCGTCCTAAACCCAAATTCCAACTTGAATTACTTATCTTTTTCATCCCACAACTATACTTTAAAGCTTTTTGGATACCTCAACACCAAGAAATAATTTTAAAAGACAAATTCAAAGCAAGTTACTTTCTTAAGGTCCCTCCTAAACACATTGTACAACTTGAATTAGATATCTTGATCCCCCACCCAAAGACGTACCATATTATTTTATAACTCTACCACAATAAATACTTTTAAAAGGCCATTTCAGAGCAACTTTTATTCTTAATATCTCT